>NW_009218673.1:27736-39296 GCF_000690835.1 Fulmarus glacialis
TTTAGTCTGTAATGGTGTAAGATAAACAATACTTTGTATACAGTCAACCTTTCATTGGCTTACTTCAGTATACATTTATTTCCCCACAGGGCAGCTTTGCAAAGCATGTTTTCAATGCCGTACTGCTGTTTGCAATACTGTATGATGCAGTCATACAGATCTTTTCTATACAAATTTTATTTATTCAGCTTTTATTCCATTTATTCTGCCTACTGATTGTCTGGAAGAAATACTATCCACTAATTAGACAACTGAATTGGTATTTCTCTACTGGTTTAAGCTTGAACATAGTCTTTCTGTTCCTCATTTACCCCATTGTATAGAGAAATAAAAGGTTTTCCAGAAATGTCTATGCTCTCCGGATGCATAACACTGTAAAGGCTTGTTCCCTTCTGCATTGAAGCCAAGGAGAATATTCTCTCCAATTTCTATGAGAGCAGGTTTAGGCATGGCTTGTATAAATTACATTCATTAATAAAGCAGAATGAATTGCTTTGCATCATAATAAATTTAGGCATCTAACCCAAAAAGACATAACACTGCATAAATGCAATAATATTGTCCATAATCTGTGAGATTTTTACTATTTGAATGAAATCAATAAATATAGATAGATTGAGAGTGAGTTTTCACAGTGTGTAGCAAAGCTATGTAAGAAGAAAAATGCTTTATATTTTACCTTTTTATTTTTCCCCATTCAGCTCTACTTTTTGTATGAACAAAGTGGGTTTTCTAGTATTATGGTGTTTAATAGTCAGTGCTCATTTGACATCATTACACTACATTTTCAGTATTTTTTTCTCATTCTCTTTTACAGGTATTCTACTTGCACTTCTCTTCCCCTTCTTGTGAACGAATTGAGCACATTCCATTCATGGAAATTCCTCTTCAAATTTTAATTTGGCTTCAGTTGTATCAGCATCAATAAGCAAAGACATACAATACAAATCAACCTGTTTTGAGTATTGCTTCTGTATGGGTCAGAGATGCATCAAAGTCCTGTTGACCTTTGCAGAGATGGGGCTGGGTGTGCAATGCCAGGAATACTTGGGGTTTTGTAAGCAATCCCAGTGAGACCAAGGGGGACTATTCATGTAAGAGAAGGTAATAAGGTGTATCATTTAGTTGGTGTAACTCTGTAACCGAAGTAACAAACAGCCCTGAAATGGCATCTACTCCAAACAGTCTTGATCTGCATGAATATATGAATACAACCTGAATGTTAATCTGAATTTTGCAACTGTCATTGAAATAGATCATGGGCACTGAAAATACTTCCACTTCTACAAGGAGATAATAGGATTAATTAATAAAGCTGTATTTAATTCTTAATTAATTAATTCTACTTTTGTCTGACTTTACCCACATTTAAAAAAAAAAAATATATTGTATAGGAAGGTACTTCCATGGAGTATGTACATTTTTAGTCAGTGAAAGCTGTGCTGCCTTTTTTTTCCTGAAAAAACCCGCTTTAGTTTATCCAAGAAAAATATGCTACAATGTTGGAAATATGTACTAGTCTATTATAATTATGGCTGACTACCAACAAAACCCACCTCTCCTCAAAGCAAGGATATAATAAAGCATTTAGAGTTTCTGTAAATTGCATTAACCTTCTCATGAAATGGTGCAGCAGTCGGGGAAGCCTGTGGAGCGACTGGATTCAGCTTCTGAAGCCAGTTTTTGGTTGCTACTCGTATTGGCCATATTTAAAGTCTTCCCATAATAAATTCACTTTGCAGAGGATTACTGCACACAGAGTGAATGCATAACTGACCACCTGAAACTGCTGTGTCTAGAAAACAGGGGGGAATAAAATCCTATAAACAGACACTGTAAAGACGTTGTCACCTTAACAGCACACAATTGCTTCTTGATTTATGCATCGGTATTGCTTTAGGAACAGGGAATGCATGCCCAAGACCAAAACCCAGCAGCCTGTCCAATTTCTTCTGGTTACTGCTTTCAGTATTCAAACTTTTCCAAGGTGCCATGTCATATCTTGTGAGGCAATTCTGCCTTCTAGATTTCAGCCCATAGAGGAACGTAAACCTGATTTGCCTTTTCCAGGTAAGAAAAATATATGCTGTACCCAGTTGAGTGAAATCCTTATTGACATTAGAGCATCAAGCCTGTGATTTTGAAAGTCATCCAATGACTTTGGGGACTGACTTTGTAATTTAACTACGTGACTAAATCCCATCAGGAAAATCACATGAGCAACTTAGAAAATTTCAGTATAAAAACTGAAACTCAGTGAATTAGTCTGGGAAAAATCTCTGTGTTCCTTATATCCAGGTAGCAATGGTGAAATCATGCCCTGTGCAGAAGAGGCAAAAGAAAGACGTGAGATGTAGTAAATTATGAAGAACAAGCCCTTTCTAAATCTGTTTTCCTGCAGGGGTATTCAACATATCTCTTCATCATGATCACTCCAATGCCGCACTACAATGTTCAAGGTGGTTGAGTAATTTCTACAATTCCTCTTCAGTCTCAGTTTTTCAGCCTTCCTGCACCAGAGTAACGCATTCGGGGGAGAATTTGCAATTTCTTGTCACAAGGCAGCATCTGATAATCAAAATGTCATCTGTGTTGTACTCTGCAAGTAAGGAGAGGAATTAATGAGCCACAACATATACATAAAGAAAAATGTGTACTTCATTTTAAAAAACTCATGTTTTTCTCCTTCAATGAAAAGCTTTTCTTAAATATTTACCAAGGCATCAGATTTAAACAGGATTACTCAGATGTTTGAAGCTTGCTATTTGTTTAAATGTCTCATAGCATGAGGGAACTAAAGGTAATGCACGAATTGCTCTCATGTTCACAATATGCAATTTTTCCTAGTCTTGGGGCTCTTGGGTATTATATTGAACAATGTTAGAGAGTATTAATAATTAGGTAGAATTGTATCCAGAAAGCCTATCTGGATATATAAGGTAGCGTAGGATTTTACAGGGTTTTTTTCCTCCCTCCAGGCCATAATGCTCATTTAGCAAAAATGTGCAACAGTGAAATATACATCAGTAAATCTGATGTGTAAATTAGAGAAGTCTCAAAACAATTTACGTTTTTATATACCTCTGAGGAAGTAGGACACTTTCATTAGCTACTGTCAGGTAGCACATAAATAACTGCAGATCCAATTGCCTGAATTTCTGGAACTTGTCAAAGAGCTTAATAGAAAGATTTATGAGAATTTCAAGCTTTAGATTTCAAATCCTTGGTATCTGTCAAGCTGCAGTCTTAATACTAAACTTCTCATCCCCAAAACTCTGTAAATTCAAAATGAAGCTATAAAGAGTTGTTGAAGTCTTTTATTTTGCATCTTAAATTCTATTCTCATGTTCTGTTCAATATGCATTATTGCTGGGAAGTCCTTTGTGCTTTGAAGTAATCGTACAGCTCATACCAGACCAACCTGCCTTACTTTTCCCTAATATGTGTTTTGGTTTTGTTTTTTTGCAGCAGAATGATGCTGACATTTAATTGTCTTATTTAATGTCAGTAATTGGGATGACTAGATTATTTTCCTTGTGAGAAGGGCTGTTAGGAGATTTTGATTCCTGTATTGGTTCACTTAACAGGGGAGGCATCACCTGCTTTGGATTACAGGACTGTGGTCCCGTGCCAGGGGACTGAGGATGGTGGGGAACAGAGTTTGACAGGAGACAGCAAATTCCTGTCCTTGCAGCTGGAATTACGTAAACAACATGGATATATCTGTCTCCTTTGAAGAAGTCAGTATATCTACATATGTACACACACACACATATACTATGTACACTTGCTGTTAGAATGAACATCTTACATATATGTAACTGAATTTAAGAAAAGGCAAACGTCTGAGTAAGAAAATGCAGATCTGCAGAAACCAAACTCTTGCTCTGCATGACCACAATATTTGAAACCACTGCAGCATACATTTTCAGACATCCCATTATTCAGGAAATTGCTCTTTGAGGTTTTTAATCATCTTTTTGTTTTCTTTTTTTAATTGCAAAAAGGCACCATTGTTTACTTACTAGAAAGGAAAAGATTCCTGAGCTGAGTTATTGCTCAAATAACCTAATTTCTGAGGAAGTCCAGGAAGGAAAGACTTAAAAGGAAACCAAAAGGGGTCTAAAGCTTTTCTGGATAGTATTTGGGTGTTAAGGTTTTTGTTGGTTGGCTCTGCACAAAAGTTGCATTCTTTCTAAATTTTGTGATCAAAACCAACATAATGTTGCATAACATTTATGTTAATAAATTATGCTAATAATAATTTAATACAACATTTCCATACCTCAAAGTTACTATCAATTTTAATTATGCATAAGAAAATTCACAGAAAAAAAGAAATAAAGACTGTTGAATGTGCCTCTTCGGAATGCGTATCTTAACTAAACAAAGAAACTGTCTGATCCTTTATGCACAGTCTGCCAAGGTGGAGTGAGCTTTCAAACCAGTAAGAGCTGAAAGGGTTAAAAGTAAGGAAAATGCTTGCTTTCTCATTCCTAGTATCAGTTCAAGTTCTTATGGTGTCAGTCATGTAAAATAACTCAACTGACTGAGTAAAATAATGGCCTGTCTTGTCAATGAATATTTTGGCACTAAATCAATAAAGTACTTTTGGTTGCTCTTCACATGCATTGAACTCCAAACGAAATACCCCTGTTTTTATTTAAATTTTTTTAGATGACCCTTTACAAACTAAACTCTAATTATAAATGAAGTTGTTCTGCCTTTCTTTCTAAACATACCAAAGCATATTTTGAAATACAGGACTGAAGAAAGTCACTTTCAGAAACTGCACATTTAAATTACAAGAAGCTGACAAGCCACATGGAACCACTATTTTCTAACAACTTTTGAAGCTGCAAATCCATTTAAGAAAGTAGGAAAGGGAGGGGAAACATTGGCTCCATCCAAGTTCCATCGTGAAGGCAACTGGTAGCCCCAAAGCTAAAATTCTCAAACCAAGGCTTACAGGATTTTAGCAGTTTTAATTATGGTCAATGGAACCAATATGAACCTTAACATATACTTGATTTCACATCATCTACACAAATGATCAGATTCTGGCTAATCTAAAAATATCTGCCACAGTTTGTTGACTTATAAGTAACAAACCCAAAAGAATGGGGAATAGGAAAGGAGAGGACGAGTGAAAAATTAAGAAACACTCACAGAAAAATGAAATATCAAATATTACGAGACACTGTATGGGTTCTGGCCCTGCTATCCTCTTTCAGCCTGGAATTAGTGACTAAGAGTTGGCACAAAGAGCTACTCAACATCAGTTGGGAGCAGCAGGTCTAAGGCCACTTCACCTCAAGTTACCATCACAGGTTTTTAAGCCTAGGTACTTAATGCAGCACAGGAAAAATGAAGGCTTACATGTCCTTGCACCAAGGCTGTGCTATCATAACCCCCAAAGATCTCTCAAATGCAGTTGTGCTGTAGAAAATGCTTGTTATTGAACTCTGTTCCCAAACTACTTCCTAAATCTGTATCTTCCTTTGCTGGTGAGGACACAGTCCAAGAAGAATGTGAAGGGAGGAGAGAAGGGAGCTAATTAAGTTATTTTGACTTTTAGTTTTTTGGTGTTTGTTGGGTTTTTTTTCTTGGACTTTGATCAAGATTTGCAGCTGTGGGAAATCCCGTCCTGCTTTCTGGATAGCATCAGTATTCTTAGACTGCACTCTAAATTAAAAGACTCCATCATGCAGGCATCCTGTTTACTCTTCAGCAATTTATTCTTTGCGCTTTTCTATGAAATGCTTCAGTCTCTTGCCTGTGTGTAACAACAGCGTTGAGACATATTTGACAGGCTGTTTAGAGGAGTTTATATCTTGATACTCATCAGTAACTGGTCAACAGCAGAGAAAGCTGTTGAGCTTACTCTGAGCTTCTCCAAGGTGACCTACACCATAACCTGCTATACCAAGTCTGCACTTGCCCTGGATACCCCTACACCCTCCTTTTCTCCCTGGCTTTACTGGCTCATGCATGAGAGCAATGATACTGTTGCCCTCATTCTTTCTACCCATCCTCTTTATAGTGCCAAACGCCCATAGAAATACCCAGAAAAAGTAATGTCTGCTTGTCTCCTGGAAGACTGGAGATGGACTCTAAGCATGGGATAAGAGAAATTTTACAAAGAAACTATAAATTGTCGAAGAAATAAGAGCACTGGACTTTTGTGTCCTGCCCTTGTTATCCAGGAGTTGTTTTTCCCCTGCAAACACCTGCGGGTAGCACTAATTAGTAGTCATGATTTGTTATTTTTCCAAGAAAACCAACTCAAACAGCTCTTTATCAAGCATTTTAAGAACAGGGGTTTTTCTCCCCAAACCTTTTGCTTTTTCCTACCTGTATGTAATTATCCACATACTCAGATCAATTGATTACCTTATGCATAAGCACATTCTCCCTCATTTTTCTTTCTCTTAGGACCTTTACGACTCAGACTGCTAAAATCGCCCAATTGCAAATGCACTTTGATCAAACGATGACTCAAGGAGATTCAAAGATTACTTCTACAGGGAAAGACAAAGCAAATTGATCAGTGCTGTCACTGGTGAGAAACAGCTCCTAAAGAATAGTTCTAAAATATATTATCTTTAATGTAATCAAAGGAACATGTCATTTAATTTTAAAATGCCTTGCAATATTTGTTAGTGTTATCATTTCAGAGGGTTAGGGGGACAAAAGTTAACCACACTAGACAAACACTAAATTGTTTGATTAAGGCTATCCTACTTTTTTTGTGTAATATTTTTCTAACTTAGTGTACACATAGATTATTTTTAAAATAGTAAGAGCATAGGTGTAAATAATCTTTCAGGGTAGAGGTGCTGAGACTGAAGATGTAAGAGGGCTGGTGGTCTAGGAAACTAAAGAATAAAAAGATGTTTTTCTTGCCACCTCATGACACATTTTAGATTGAAATGAGAGGAGACTAGGCATGCCCATAGCATGGCTTTTCTAGAAGGCATGAAGCAGATCATAATCCACCCATGGATTACCCAGGCAGCATGAGTGAAAATTTGGTGTCTTGCCTAGACACTGCTCCCAGAGCCGGTGATTAGGAAGAGTTTGCAGCCTTCTGCCTATTTTCCTATTTTGGCTTTCCACTTCCATAGGAAGGGGATGTAGGTGCAGCAGCAACGGAGCGGGAGAGGGTCTCCAGAGGCAAAGCCCTTCCCTCACCAAGTAGCAAGAGGTGCTGCTAACAGAGGGAGCTGAAAGCCCTTAAGTCCAGGCAATCTGCAGCTGGACCTCACCCCGGCGCAGACGTAGGCGACAGAGCTGACACACTGCATACACCAGAGAAAGCCCCGCATCCACACGGGACACGAGGCTAAGGCTTGCTTTAGCAGGCTGGTACGAGGCAGGCTTTGAATGCTCGGGCTGAACCAAAAGAGCGTATTTCCTCTATTAGGTATTCCCATAGGCTCTAGAAAGCAAGTTAGCATCCAAGCTGGTTCTTCCTTATGACTTTCCTTTCTGTGACAGTGATTCATTATCCTTCTGGTTTATCCACTCTGAGATGACGGCATTCACTCGTTAAAGAAAAAGAAAAGTTTATGAACCGGTGGAAAGTGGACAGCTGGATTTAAATAGCTAAGAATATAGCAGGAAAGAGAAGGGAAAAAGTGGAAAGGATGTCTTGGAAAGCGATGTTCCTGAAGCGCAAGACAGTGGGTAAGATTAATGTTATTTTTAGGGATCTTCCAATGGTTATTCTTTATGTAACAATTCACAGGCGTAAAATGAAAGTTAAACCTTTAAAAGGGGAATAGGGGGAGTCTGAAGGGCTTCTGTACACTTTGGATATCACAGGAATTAGATGTAAATCAGGAACCATCCACATCCTTGTAACAGCTGGAGAAAAGATCAGAATAATTACAGATGAAAGCCAGGACTGCACCAAAGGAAAGACGAACTGAACACCAGAGAGGCCAGACTAGTAAAGTTAGGCCAATTGTCTGTAAACCAGGTGAGAACATGTCCTCCCTGTCCATCTGTAGGCTATGTGGTTCCCCAGAAAAAGCATTTGCCTCTGTATTCTGTGTTTCAATGCCAGAACATGATGTCCCCTAGCTTGGTTCAAAACAGAGTAAGCACATGGAGCTTTGCAGGGAGGTTTTATATTTATAACTGTTATAAGTAAAAAAATTACATCAATGTGATTTTTTCCCCCCAGATTTTTCAGATGTGCTCTTTTGTTCATGAAACTATGTTGTCAATAATTTGTGGCCCTCTGACTCTAGCTGAGCTCTACAGAAAGAAAGTTTTATTTAGAGCCAGCCTTTACACTTTTCTGATTTGCCTTCTGTGAAATCTGACACATCCCCCAAAACCCAGACTTAAACATAAGTAAATTTTAGTGAAAAAATGCCTGTTAAATAAAGCACTTATTCACTAGCAGAACGATATCAAACCATCAACAAGACCCTGGATTTAGGTGACTTACATAAATATTTTCTGGTGTTCATATCTTTGTTTTCCTACAATAATAGTGTATTTGAAAGTTTTCTCTTCAGTAACATTGGCAAAGAAATAGTTAATTTTCCAAGACATCAACCCTTCTTCCACCATTGCTCACCTTCACACCAGCCGTCTTCTCACTCAAGCAGAAAAGTGAAAATGGAAGTAGCACTTCAAGTCAAGAAAACAAGAAAACACTTTGAACATGGCAATTTGAATAAAAGCATTTCAGTGCAGCCTCATTCTTTGTTGCAGAAACAAGAAAGCGGACACATTTGCTCTGCTTTTAATTTGCAGCTACAGCTGTGGTTGCAGCTACAAGCAAGAGCTGCTCCCAGAGAAAGTACTTGCTTAGGAAGAACCCAAGAGCAGAAAAGGCATTATTTTAGGATAGATCACAAAATAAAACCGAAACAAAATAAAGCAGACTAAAAGTCACATGAAAACACGCCAGGTGAAAATACAGCTTCTAAGGGTAAGTAAATAACACTGCGACGTTGAGTTCCCACCTCCTCTTTGCTCATGCTGTCTACTCAAAAAACTTCACACTGAATGAGATATTTTCATGGGAAGGTAGGGCAAGGTTACAGAGAATACTCATGGTTCATGAAAACCCTGTTTAATGAGTTGTAACTCTATTGCTGAAAATACAGAACTAGACTCTGGCATACATGCAGTAATAGTGCCCCAGCTATAGTCTGCTATTAAGAAATATTTAGTCCACTCCCAAAATCTGTTGCAGAGAAATGTTTTTTTCCTGATTCATCTGACTGTAGCTCTAAAATTTTCTCGGGAAGCTAAGCTTTAATGGATCTCTTCTGTCAAACAGCACTAACCAGGTTCAACCTGAACCGATTCCTGGGGTCACTGAGGTGGAAAATGCATAGAAGTGCTTTAATATTCTAGAGCTTGATTATAGGTTTGTAGCTAGTCATGCCACTTACTTGACTTGCAATGCAATTCCCTTCCACCTCACACACAATCTACATAATGAAAAAGGGATTAAATTTTCCTATTTCAAACAGCTGCATAATACTACCAGAAAATCTGGTTTGCAGAAAAAAATGAGGGCATGCTTACACTAATTTCCCCTCAAGATTTCATTAAATTCAACAACAGCAGCTGCATTCACAAACAAACTGTCACTTCCCCAGGACAGTTACTCCAGATCAGACCGTACACTTACAACTCAGCATCATGATCATTTTGAGCGTAAACTGATTTTAAGGGTCCTCTTCTTGGGATGGAAGGAAAACAAGAAGAAAGAACATATACAACCAACCTTTTTTGCTCTTTTAAATGCATTAAAGCATCTTAACTCTTGCCAAGATCTTTTTTGAATATCTTGTAGTTGATGTTACGGAAAAAAGTGAAAAAAATAGCCAGAATTTCATCTACTCTGTACTGGGCGCAGTCAGGGGCAAGTCATAAGCAGCCAGGCTCCAGGATTTATTTGCAATAATCCTGGTTTCATATCACTAACCACCAAAAAAAGCCATCTGAAGTATATATTTCATGTATTTCCTACTCAAAGCAAGTACGTTTCTGTTTGTTCAAAGCGGCACCTGATAAGTTAGACTGAAAAGAGAACCAGAAAAAATCATTTCTGGAAGCCAGTGATTTACAGGTGGGCAGCAGCAAGCAAGTTACAGGGAATGGAAACAAGAAATGAGTTGAGGACTTTGAGACAGAGAAAGTAAAGGGTAAGGAAAGGGAAACAAAACGTGTCCTCAGTGGGAATAGACAGAATTTCAGCAAAGGCGCTCTCATATGTGCTACTAAGAGAAGACCTTGTCAGAGCAAAGCAACGAGACCCCAAGACATATAAATTTCCGGCCACAATCCCATCGCTAACTCCCTCCGCAGCCTGGAGCAAGTCACTCCAGAAGAGGCGAGTAGCACAAGTTCAAAAGACACCTTGGCAGTGCGCCTATAAAACTAGGCACAGGCTTCCACTGGATTATTTCCCCTGCTCCTTGTGGAAAGTTTGCAGTCCACACCGCAGCTAGATTTAATGCTCAAGTTAGCTGGTTAAGGCTTATTGCATCAGTCACAGACCTGCTCCCTGCCACCAAATCACCCAAGCTGTCAGTGCCATTAGGTACTTTTGAAAAATAAGATGGATGGTAGCAGTGCAGGAACAGGCAAGCAAGCTCTGAACTGGGACTAAAAGCAGAGCTAATTTAGGTGTCTCTTGCACCGTGCTGCAAAAGCTCAGGAGAGAAGATGCGATGATTAACTTTTACTCAGAAGAACATAGGGTGAGCTAGACCTATAGAGGCCAGATTGGAGGAACCCAGTTGGAACTCTTCCCAAACAAAGATAGGTTATAGTAAAAAAAGTATAGAAGACAGGACAAAGGGAACAGTGGAGAAAGGAGTTTAAGGAAGTCCCAGGCAAGTAAAATATTTCTTCAATACTGAATCATACACTGTTTATTTTATACTACAGTATCTTGGACTGCTACTGAGTACCCCTGGCTATAGCAGGTAGCAGAGCCTCTGAAAGTTCAGAAAATTGGCCTCTGGAAATATACAACATACAGAATAGAAAGTAAAATACAAAAAAAAAAAGTGAGGAAACCTTCCTTCAGATAGGGAAGTACTTTCCCATTTAGTGTAAGTGAAAATCTTCCAGATAGCACCCATCAAAGAACACTTCTATCGCATAGAATCATTGAAACAAGGGATTGTTTCCGCAGCACAGACGGTCCCTTTTACGTGTCATCAGGCACAGTTTAGGGTTAAAAGTAAAACAACTGTTGAGGCTTTTTCCACTTGTTTTACACACATTTTCTACCACAACAGCATCAAGATTTAGGATGCCTAAAGTTTATTCCAACTTTAATTTTCTTCACAAATTCTTCATCTTCGTAGCAAATTAAAGGAGGAGATGCATCCCTGGGAAGGTTTCCAGACTGATTTTGAAGAAAGTGGGACATCCAATCCTTCCTGAGCTGAGGTTTCTGACCAGCGATAATACCACACACAGAATCAAAGAAGAGCTTGGAGTAAATAACTGATGTGTAGAGTTGTATAAAATGGTTAGGACGCAGATGGTTTCTGTACCTCCCCATGGACTCCTG
>NW_009218673.1:39327-77682 GCF_000690835.1 Fulmarus glacialis
AAAGCGCAGATCCCCATCTTTGATTATCACGCAGATCATCTATATCTCTTTATCCTTTGATGCAGCTGAATGCTCTGCTTTCCTATATGCATAACTTCTGTTTATATTTATTTTCAAAGATTAGGGAAAGCCTTTCAAAAAAAAAAAAATATACACGTAAACGTTCCATGACTAATATTGTTAAACTAGTATGTTATCACTAGTATTTAATCACTAGTATTTTCTACAAAGACCTGGCTTTTATCTCTGTTGTGTGGCATCCAAATAGCAAATCCCAATACTTCATCTCTGTTTCCCTGGGCACTGCAACAAAGGGAAATATCAGCTCTTTTGCTCTTAGCGCAGGTCCAAACTAATTGTTGCAGAGCATTTCAAACACTAGGTTATTCATCTGTTCAGCTTATTGCATGTTAACTCCCGCTAATTTTCATGGGGTAATGAGCATAAAAAATGCATTTGAGAAAATTCAATTACAAAATTAAGCTGACCATGGTACATCTGACTATGTAAAGTAAGTTTAATCCTTTATGTGCAGGCAAACAAGAGTTTCAGGTATGGATGTGGTTTGATCTCAGAAGGGGTATGTGAAAGCTGACAGAGATAGCACAGTTTTTCTAATACAGCTCTGCATAACTGCAGTTTTTAGAACAAAGCTCAGTTGAATTAGGTACATCAGGTAGAATACTACAGATGCTTCAAATGCTATTAAATAACTATTTAACTAACACAAACAAACATAAGCTTAGAATAAGAAGCCAAACAAACTCTGTAATTTCTAATTCATACAGTAATATCTTACTTCAGTGGCCAATTGCCCCTTTCACAACATGAATCCTTGCCATTTATTGGAAAAACACATTTCTTGAGAAGATTGTTTTGTTTTTAATCATGTGTATAAAGCCTGTGAGGAAGTTATATTATAAGTTGTAATTCACTCATTTTCTTTCAGCTCTAGAATTTATTCTGGCTGAGAGACTGGCCAAGACAGCTTTCGTTTCATGCTTATAACTTTATATTTCCCTTAGTATGGAGTAAAGCAACATTTTTTGTTGCTCTTGTCGAAGTTATTATTCCTGTGTTAAGATCAAAATTGCAAATACAAAGAGAATGGTTTTATTTATAATAAAAGAAACATTAAAAAAACATTTTTCTCTGAATTATTATGTTTGAAACGTGTGTTCATTCCCTCAAAAGTACAGTTCATTATACAGTATAAAACAATATTACTGAACTACATAGCTAGAGCCTTCAGCAGAGCCCTAAAGGCCAGATCTTGCAGCTTTATCGCATAGCTGCTGAATAAAAAAAAAGAGGGGGAAAAAAAAAGGAAATGCTGCAGTTTCATTAGAAAAAAGGAGAAGGGATTACCAGGCTCTCCTGCACTAAACTTACATCCAGAAAGTCTAAGTTCATACACGGTGAAGCGCTTTCAAACACTGGCTTTTGGAAACAGCTATCAACTAATGAAGTCAATGTGCAGAAGTGAGAGCTCTCATACCTACTAAGGAGGACCCTACTGATCATGGTAGTGGAGGTATATATTTCAATGTAAAAAGTAATTTCAATATCACAGGATTTCCCCATTCCACCGTGGAATAAAAGCAAGAGCCTCAGACATTGAAAATGCACATAAGCAAAGATTTGTTCCAAAATATGCATCACAGCTGGACATCAAGGCGTTTGACTGTTTTGGGATAAAAGAGCAGATCAGGATAAGGATGTAGATCCTGAAGCTCCTAGCCTTCCATCTCTCTGTAGTTTTGACCATCTCCAAAGTGAGGAATGCCCAATTTTAATTCCTAATCAAATTTCCTCAAAACAGTTATAATCCCACTATATATTTCAGTTTTTGAAATAAAAATCACAACTGTTTCTAGTTCTATGTGAATAATTTCCTCCTAAGCACTTGAAAGTTCACAGATTTGGAAAGCTTCTGAAACTGGATTTTATCGGGGGAATTGCTGGCTACTACAGCTAGCACTGCATGAACTGCCTATAATGCTTAATAGTGATGGCAAGCTACTATGGAGGAAGAAATTAATAGACTATGAGTCGTTCTTATCACACTTAATATTTCTGCAATGATTAAAATGAAATTCCTCATGGAGGGAGAGGAAAAACTAACTGCATGGATGCACTCTGTAAAAGTGACAAGTAAGGTGGATTGGGCGTGGGAGACTGCACTAACCTAGAGCCGAAAGGCTGGCTGCTCTGCTCCTCATAAAAGTCTCTGAATGTGTGGTTTCCTATCCAACCGATGCCCTTAATTCAATGACTTAAAGGAAATTCATTGAAGGAAAAGTCTCAGTATTGTTTGGTTTCATTTTATTATTTAAGTTAAGCTCTTTCTGCTGCAACGTCCTCAAGGAAGCAGTCTCATTGTAAATGTCTTCCCATGTTAAGTCCAGATGGAAAGGTCTGACACCATTGCTCATTCCATGCAAGAAATATTGTAGCCACATGTTTATTACTTACTGAAACCAATGGAAAGCAGCTTTTTGTCCCCACATTTTATGTTTTCCTTTCAATAGTTAGGAGGATAAGAAATATGATTTTCCTCCAAGTGTGTTTTCCCAAAGGTTTTTCATTTTGGGTTTGTTGAGCTTTGAGATACCAAGTGCTCTCCCACGTAAGCTCTCGCCCACCAGAAATCAACCTGCGGGAAGTGCCTATGGTTCCTACAAAGTAGTGTCATTCCCACAAAAGCTTCCCCTCCCCGGTGAGCCAGAGCTCCTCTTGCACTGTCACCCACGAACCAGCACCATGCTCTTGTCAGGAGGGGAAAAGCAAAACTACTTCTGGAAAAGAGTCTTTCTGCTTTGGAAATCATGGCTGGACACTCATAGCGTATTTTAACACCTTAATAGACTTACAGCATTTCCAAAAATAGTCCAGTAACATCCTGTACTGCACTAAGTCAAAGTCCAGTGACAGGAGCCCGGTTTGCAGTTTGTATTCTGAGCAACAGGAAAATGGCTCAGGAGAGGCCGAGATTCTCTTCTCAGATAATCTCTGCAATTCTCTTTGCAGATAATCTCTTCAGCAGAGATTATTTTCCTCCAGAGTAGCAATCTCACGGGAAAAAGTTGTATTTTCCTTTTAATTCTCTTGTACACATTCATTTGCCAAAGACTAAATAAGATCCAATTATTCTTCACGCGGAATCACAGCTGGACAGAGGGTCAGAGCAAGGGCTCGGTAGCAGCTACCTGGAGACAGCATGACAAAGCCCTGCAGAGGCACTGCCGCAATAAGCATTTGGGGATATCTTTTGAATCACAATGTGTATTCAGAGCTGCATTTACAGGTCAAAGCTCATCATATGCAGCTGTAATATTCAAACTTCCCCTTTACCTGTTGCATTTGTAGTCTATACACAGCAAATTTTGAGCTATCTAGGGTTTCAGATTCTAGTTGTTCAGTGGCACAAATCTAGACAGCAAGGAAAAGTTAAAACTTCAAAAAAGTGTTGTTTTTTCAGTTTGTGGGTTTTTTTATTTTTAATATTGTGTACAGGCCTCAGTCTGCATTACAGGTCTTAACGTGGGAAGGCTCGGAATGGTAGAATAAGAGGAGCTGCTTTTTCAGGGCAATTGAGAATAACTTCATTTTAAAATGAGGGAGATAGATATCAAAAGAAGCATTGAAAGACATCGTATCTTTGTTTCTGAAAGGAATGGGGTTTTGTCTCCAGTGGGTTGAAAAGGCTGCATTTCACAATCCTCGAACTGAAAGCATTTTAAAATTTGAACCAATTAAAAAAAAACCACACTTCAATAACACCAAAGTAAAAACAGAACAAATGATTCAGCTTGTCTCCAAATTAAATTTTTGGGGAAGAAGGAAGAAGCATTTTAGCTAAATGCAAACAACACAGCAATAACAAAAGAACCTCAAGAAGTTTTTTTTGTCTATCAAAACCAAGTAGTTTTTCCATTTTTACTTTCCCTTTGGACACACTTTTTTCATTTGGCATTTGAACCGACACATCTGTTTAGCCCCAGGGAGGGAGTATAAAGTGGGGATGGATGAGAAGGACACAGCACAGCCAAGAAATCCCATCACTTACTCCAGGGACACAAACTGATGCCAAGGGGGTACAAAAGCTATCCACTAATAAATCCCTGCCTATCTTGTCAGCTCTAAAGCACTTCCTAAAACATTATCCACTGCCGTTGCCACACTATACTGCAGGACTCAGGATATCCAAGGGAATATGAGTGTTAAATTAGAGTAAAATTATGGTATCCTCATGTAGCTCATTATTTGGAAGAAAACTTAATCAAGAGCTTTCCATCCACACAGAAGACCAGGAGGTACTTTCAGAAGTGCACTTCATTTTCAAGCTTGTGTACTGAGCCCCAACTAAAATTTCATCTCAGTTCCACTAATGACTTTTTTTTTCTTTTCCAGGATCAGAGATTTTACAAGATTAGCACTGAGCAGCTATACTTATCTTCGTCTTAGTGGCATTACTGATGCCCTTCCAAGGCAAATCAAACTATTTGTTATGCATTAGTGAACCAGAAAACAAGTATGCCTCCCCCTCCCCTCTCAGAAGGGGTCCTGGCTCTGGGGACAGTGTCGCACGCTACCCTCTCCGCTGCTGCACCGAGGAGCTGCCGCCTTCCCCAGCTCTCAGCCATCTGCTCTCCCACTGCTCTGGCAGCAGTGGAAAATTACTTTTTGTGTGAAAGGTGAATTGCACGCTACATCTAGATGACAGGATCAGGAAACATCTTAAAAAAATTAGCAAGACAGCAAAGCAGAGGGAACAAGTTATAAATTGCATTAACCATTCTAAGCGTCCCTCTGGCCTCAACTCTTGCTCTTTGCTTTTAATCTTACAAAAGAATAGTTACGCAATTAATTTCCTAATGCTTTTTCTGCTCCTTTTAGGAGCAGTGGATTTTAAGCAATGGTGTCTCCAACCAGATTCGATGGCGTGACCTATTTGAAACTCCAGTAGGACCCACAGTATTGAAATTATTTGCAGAGATAAATCCAGGTACAATACGAAACCTGTGTAGCAGTTTCTTCCAGAAAAACACACCCACCTGCCAGGAGACAGATATCAAGTCCTTTGCAAACCTGGAGGAATAAAAGCATGAGCAGACTGATTATTTGTAGCTCTCTTTCAAACATGCATGTAATTTTGCTTCTATTTGCTCCACTGCCTCCTTCTTTCCTGCCTTACTCTAATTACTTTTCTTATTTAGCTTGCTGGACATAAATATCCTTTCCATTATATTGTAACACACAAAAACCCACCACAGATTCAACGATGTATTTAATACAATGTGATGACATGAAGACAAGAACTTCATTTACAATCACCACTCAACACCACATTGTTAGCACAACAGGAAGGCAATGCAACACCTAATAAAATCTTTCATGAAAATTAAGTTCTTTTTAAGGTATAAACTTTGTCACATGAATTGGAAGCTGGTAATTTGATCTTTTACTGCCATCCTGAACACAAGATGAAAGATGAGTTTTTGAGACTCCTCATATCCTGGGCCTGCAGAGGGGCTCGTGTGATCTGCTCCTCCCTGACTAATTCAAGCATTACTGCGACAAGAACACTGTTGAAAAGATTGAAAGACACTTCTTGTCACTTAAGCTTAACTTGCACTTTGTCAGTAGCTATATAAAGGCATCAAGGACACTTTGTTCATGAAAAAATATAATCCCAAACTGCATCTATCAGTGTGTTTGAAATCATTTTCTGGTTTTCAGCCTGAAATGCTATTTTCAACTGAACTTTAAAAGGATTTTCTCAGGACTCTCCCTGATGTTCTCCTAGCCACAAAGTCTGAGGTCTTAATAACTCATAGAGAAGGTTCTTGGAAATCTGAGGAACACAAAAATGGTACTACACGGAAGACAATCTCCATTCACCTCTCATCAGTGAGGTATCCATTTGCTATGCAAGCAGAAGCAAAAATAAAACTATTATTATCCTACATCTTTAATCTGCATGAAGATATGGTTCAATACAGCATAAATCTGGAGTTTTAGTATTAAATCCCTACAAGACTTCAAGAAATTGATTTTCAATGGCCCCCACAGCCATATGCACAATCCAAACCTCTTAATGAATTACATCCTAGCACCTCTTAAACAACAGAATGAATTTCAGAGCTGTAAATATCCTGGAAGTGGCCATTACAAGAACAACAAAACAATCATGTACTCAGAAACAATCTTCTTCCTGACCCAGCTAACTTTGAAATATTGAAATTCCATATCAAGGATTCCAATATTGTCCTGTGGGATTGATTGTCAGAACTGCAGTGAAATATGGAAATATCTTAGTCTACAAGAAAACCTCATGTTAGAGTTAAGCACCCTATAGGTTAAAAATCCCATATATTTTCATGCTCCAGTTGCTTCAGCTGTGCTTGTTGTATAAATACTGCATTGAAATAAGCACTAAGAGTCTATCCTCTGATTTTCACTACAGATCTATTTAATGAAACATAATGAACCGTGACTAACAGTACAAACAAAGGGGTTTTTGTCAGGAGTTTCTTTTTGTGTGACTATGGCTTTCACAGGTTGTGGATGTTCCCCGTTGCTCCAGAGTACTTATTTGAACCCTGCGTCTGTACCTCTCGTTCTTTAAAGTCCATCTTTTTTTCTACTCAGTTGTTGCAGTGCTAAATATTGTATCCATTTAAGTACAGTCAGACAACTGTCAAATCATACATGCAATAACACCACAGTAGAAAATTTACTTCTAGTTTTAGGCTAAAACCTCTCATCACTGCATCTGTGTAGGAGAGATTAGTGGTCCATGTCTTTGTTTAGGCAAGCCTGATTCCACCGTTGTGCTCCCAGTTCTTGCTTGGGTGACACTTTAGAAGCCAGGGTCTCACACACAGACTAAAAGTATTTCAGTCCAGTCTGACAAAGATTGAGAAAATGATTAAAAAGTCTACATGCCCCAGGCACCTTGAAAGAAATAAACACGAAAGCAAAAGACCTCAAGTTCTTACCTGTCTTCATAGCTGCACACGGTGAAGAAGTCAGTTTGCAAGCCTAAATGGTGGAAGGCAGAATAAATTGCATAAAGAGGAAATGCCAGAATAATGAATGACTAGCTGAAACAGGCAGAGATTTCAGCATCCATGCAGCAGAACAGCTGGTAAATAGAAGCAAGGGACATTCCTTAAATTTCCATGTTAAACTGATGTTGGAAAATACCAACCTCTTGATTTGCTATCCAAATTGTCACGCTATACAGCTATAAATAGTGCCTGGGCTAATGAATAAGCACCACAACTAGCTGGATTTTTATCTTAATGATCATTTTTCCATTGGAAAAATGTGAGCTCATGTTGAAAATGAAGCATATTACTAACATATCGCATTCAATGAATTTCTTTGACCTGCTCCTTCCCACTTGTTCTGCAAGTACATATTTTACAGTTTCTACCCAATGTTCAAGTGCATCTGGGATTATTGAAGTTTTCCTCTGCTAAAGCCATAAACACTGCACAGATAACTATACTGTGACCATGATTAATATTCTAACAAATTATAGCACAACTGCTACAGATGAACCTTACCTACATCCTGTCCCATTGATCCGAACTTGTGTCCGTCCCAGTGTGGCTGACAATGCGTCACTGAGTGCCCTTCCATTTGCATGGCGGGCTCATTTGTCCACCCCTGTCATCTTTGCTTTCTGAATCAGCTTCTCCTTCCTCAACATTAGGCAAGCTGAATGAGAGCACACTGCAGCCTCTAAAGCTGTGTCTGCCATCTATAAATTATCTTCTGTCAAAAACTTCAGTTTATGCTGATAGCCAGCTCGACAGACTAGGCCAAATTTTAAAAGGTAGATATGGAAGAAAAACTGCAATGTCTCACTTAGTTGTTACATGTGGATTTCAAAGAAAGTAAACATTTCAAAGTTTATTTCCTTTGATATGATGGTTAAAGGGACTTTAATGCAGGTTTTACTGTTGACAGTTTGTACTCAGTGCTAAAGGGCAATGGTAAAGATTTGTTTCCTCTCAAATACACTTTTTACGTGAAGACAAAAACAGCTTTATTTATGGTTGCTTAAAACCATCAGCAGCTCTCAAAACCTCATCCCTCCTTTAGCGTGTGCCCCACTGCCTTGCCTGGGAGCAGTGCTCAAGGACGGGGGCTGCAAAGGCACGAGGCTTTGCCTGAGCACAGAGCAAAAAAGGCAACCTTTGCTCCAAAAGGCATCCGACCATTTCTGTTCCCAGTACAGAGCTATGTAGAGCTTGGGAGTAAACATAAGTAGAGACAGCTTAGAAGGACTTTGAAATAATTTTAAAGAAACCCTTATTTTACATTTGGTATGAGATGGAAGGGGGAGCAAGTGTGAGGTTACAAAGAGAACAGCAGCAGTGCTTTATAGCTGTAAATAGGGAAAGTCTTGATTATTCAAAGCCAGACCAGAAGGACGTTGGGGGAAAGAACTGCAAGACTGCAGAAGGGAAGAAAAGGGAATTAGAGGTAGGAAGGCCGGTTCTTGGAGATACACTGAATATATTTACTGACCTTGGAGTTCAAGACAGCGTCCAGATTACCAACAGTTGGGATAGGCAACCTGACCTTGGAGTGAGAGTTAGACCATGTGCAGCCTTGTCAGAGGTGGAGCTTTTGGTCTGGATCAGAGGAAAGAGATAGAGGGAGGCACTGCCAGCTCACACTGAAGAATAGACCACTAAAACAGAGTTCATGGGCTGTGACCACCAAGACTGTGTCTTTCTCATCTCTTAAGTGCACAATATGACACTGCTCAGCATTGTCCATAAGGAACTTTGACCATAAGAAACATGTTTGTTAGTAGTTCGGCTTCCATATACCCACAATGGCCAATTCAGCTGAGGCTTTTTACTGGGGCAATGAATTAGTCTCCTTATGGCATATTTGCCTTCCTCCTGTGAAAATTGCTTTGGAATTTAATGTTTAAAACAAGACCTCTCTTTTCAGAAACACACCCACCTACACAGCACACACCGAGTTTGCCAACAATTAACCAGTCAATCTGTCTGTAAAATAATGAAATATGTTTTGAAGAAAAAAAATGTTTCTATTTAAATGAAAAAATTACAGACTAAACAGCATGATTTTTTTACCATGTACCATACACATTTTTTTGAAGACAACATGACCTGTGCCTTGTGAGGATCAACTATCGACAGTTGTGGTTAAGACTTAACAGCAAAGAGCTTGTTCTCACAGTCACTCTTACATATCTCAGAAAGTAACATTCTTTTCAAAAGTGCTTAGCAAGGTTAAACAATCTCATGCTTCTCTTGATAGCAACCTGAAATATGGGAGCTTTCAAATATAATGGACCTGTTGCTTTTTGATTCTGTCCATTCACTTTTGTGTAAATCTCCCAAATATAAACTTTAAGAACTTAATCAAATTAGATTCCATCTCAGTCATCAACCATCAAACCCAATAGGCAAACATGTTTCCCTAAATACATTCTGCATTATAGATTTTTCTCTTCAACACAGCTAGAGAGAAAGCAGCTTATGGATCCATATCAGATTCCAGGAGGTATCACCACACCGGATGGTGTTTGCAGAATACACAGTACTGTAAATTTGTTACCATGGCCGCTCTCTTTTGGATTGCTCTTACATTTACTTTCTTCAGCTTCTTTTTTGACATTTGCACTTCTTGAATCTATGCCTGAATAAATCTCCATGCCCTTTCCAGTTGCTGTTACTAATCACCTTCCTGCAAAACTGCAGAAGAGAGCCTGAAAGTATTGAAAAAGCTTCAAAACTAGACATTTTGAGAATACCAAAGGTCTTCTAAAAAAAAGAAAACCAAACCCAAAAACAACACAGTTGTAGCATGCTTGCAATTCTGTGCTGTAGATATCCCTGGGATGAAGGACTTGGTCCCTCAAGGTGCTAAACACTCTGACTATAATTTAGCATTTCATATCCTCAGGGCTCAGCAGATAAGCAGTCACAGAGAGTCAGTCTCACTTATCCCCTAGCACTACACACATTTACAAGATCATAATATGATTCAGCCATATCAGCTCTAATTATTGTTAAAAAAAAAGCATAAACCGGCAGTCATATGTTTTTAGCAATTCTCATATTTAGGATGGCAAAGAGTCATCCCAATCTTTCTAGGATACAAAGTGCATCATTACACAACTTGGACACCTCAGAATTGCTTCCATTAAAATTAATTTCTATGTTTACTGCAGTTTCTGAATTATCGACAACTGTTTTATTCAAAGAATTTGTTAGTTCTCCAACAGCATACGGGCACAAGTGTGCAAGACAGAACATGCCTGCAACATTGCCAAGCAGAATTTTGCCTGGTACAGCACATTTTATTTTTGAAGACTGAAATGTACTGCTGTAAGAGAAGAACAAACCCAGATGCAAAACGTAGGATAACATCACATCATAAATTAATGATCTGTAATATCATACCATGAATGCTTCATTTCTCTTCTTTCTCCCTCCACATGATATTTATCTGGTTAAAAAGAAAAATGAAAGAAGAATAAATGCAAGCTGAGGGGAGAGCTGTGTATTTTGACAAACTGTCATGACCTTTCCCATTGAAATTTACATATAAATGTTTCCAAGACTTTTTATTCAATTGAGAAAATGAATTAGCATTTTGAAGGTAAATATAACCTTTCTGGAAAAGATGACCTCAAAGAAAGGAAAAAAACACTCTTAAAATTATATAATCAACATTACATTTGGAATGCAATTTTCATTTGTATAGTTTACCCTAGCTGAAAGTCAGGGGTTATATACCATGAATACAGGCAATACAAGCAACAAGACAAAAGATGTAAATCCAGCATACAGCAAAGGTCTCCAGTAAGGTACCCTGAATTCTGAATGAAGCCAACATGCACATCCTATGAGCAAGCAAATATTACACAAATCTCTCCTCAGAGAGAAATGGTGGAAAAGAAGTGAGGCAAAGAGCGCTCAGCCCCTGTTTTACCTATTATTCAGTGTTCTGGTTTCAGCCAGGTTAGAGTTAATTCTCTTTCTAATAGCTGGTGTGGCGCTGTGTTTTGGGTTTGGTATGAGAGGAATGTTGATGGCACGTTGATGCTTTAGTTGTTGCTAAGCAGTGCTTACACTGGTCAAGGACTTTTCAGCTTCCCATGCTCTGCCAGGTGCAGGAGAAGCTGGGAGGGAGCATAGCCAGGACAGCTGACCCAAACTGGCAACGGACTATTCCGTACCATATGACGTCATGTTCAGCATGTAAACTAGGAGGCTGGTCCAGGAAGGGGGGACTCGTGGCTCTGGGGATGGGCTGGGCATCGGTTGGCAGGTGGTGAGCAGTTGCATTGTGCATCGCCTGCTTTGTATATTCTATTGTTGTTGTTGTTATTATTATTTTGTTTTATTTCAACTATTAAACTGGTTTTATCTCAACCCATTTCTCACTTTTGCCCTCCTGATTCTCTTCCCTATCCCACTGGAGGTGGGGGGTGAGTGAGCAGCTGTGTGGTGTTCAGTTGCTGGCTAGGGTTAAACCACGACATTCAGAAAACTTAAATGCTTTAGGTAAGTCAGATAGTGTTTAATATTATGTAACATTTTTTGCCTCAACTCCTTGGGTTTCCTTTCAACCCATATTTATGTTACATTTAAGCTATTTAAATCATTTAAACCTCAATCAGCTGTAAAAGCTTTTCTGTCATTGCTACAAACAGTTTCTTTTAACTTGACGCCCTGAACCAGCAAAGAGTTCAATGTTCAGCTTGGAATAGTAATGTTTTGCCAAATCAGTATAAAGGGAGAATTACAGCTTGGGTCATGATGTACCATGTGGTTGGCTAAAGGCCTCAGCAAAGCAAGTGGTATGGAGCTGTACAGCGATACCACCTTAGGGTCTAATCCAGGCTTTCTGCTTGGAGGGTCAACCCATCAAGCAAGTTATCCTGGGTCAGCAGAGCTGCAGTAACTGTGCATGCAGCTTCTACCAAACCTGCTCAGGGTTCTCATTTGCAGCATCCAACTCTTTCAAACTGCAAAGCATTTGCTTTACGTGAGTGCTGACTTCCCACTATCCCCACAAAAATATTCTCCAGTCATAAAGCACTTTCTGCTGGTCACAGTGTCTGAAAGCATAATATTTCATTCTCTTCAGAAAAAGGCACCTTTGGTCTAACAGATTCACAGCTGTTGCAAACCAGAGCAATCCCACTGAAGTCAGGGGAGATGCATGACCTCGTGCTACCTCTACTGGTGCCAAGGAATCCAGGAGATCCTACACCAAGTGCTGCCCTGCTTCCAATTAAGTGCTGCCCCATATCTGAAGTATTCCCTATTGTTTTTTGAAAAGACAATGTTCCTGTTTAAATGCCACCTTCCTCATGCCAGAAGAGATTAAAAATTTCTCAATTAGGTGCAAAATACACTGATCTGCTTAATTATGCCGGTTCCATGCTACTGATAGCAGTGCAAGGTGTGTGGGAAGGAGAAAGCTCTAGAGGAGAAATGAGCAACTTTCATATTGATTTAATGAATCTCACAATACCTATCAATAGATTGCTCATCACTTTGCATTTCCTTGAAAACCCAGATTCTTTTCAATTTCCCCAATCTAGATTTATTTGTGTCCTGATTTCTTTCTCAAGTTCTGAGAAAGAAACCTGCGGTTTGATGAATTTCAGCTCAAGTTGCAAATTGTCAAGAGCTTTGACTGTCAAGCACATGAATTCTCAATGCCTTGATTTCCTCTCTCTTTGATGCCAATAGGAGGCAAAAACCTTAACAGGTTTAAGTAGTCATAACTGCTTGATTTCTGAAGAGCATACCCCCACTAACACGACCATCTCGCAGGCAGTGCAGTGAATCTTGATTATCATTGTGCACATTGCTTTAGGAACACTAGGTGGAAGTGCCTTTGATCAAAAATGTAGTCAGAGCATGATTTTCAAAATATTCAACTCCCACTGAAATCCAAACCCTACCCACTAGCTTTAAAGAAAACAGATTTAGGCCAGCACTGAACACTTTTGAAAACCCAAATCTGAAGTAGAATAACTCTGTGTGGGCACCACTTCCTAAATGAAAGAGACGCAAGCAGATCAGGTCTGGCTGAATGGAGAACTACTGACATTCACCTAAAACCATACTTGAACCTTTGCTGAGCTTTGAACAGTTTGTTTTCAATTAATTTGTCATTTTTCCTTGCCTCCCAAATGCTGAGTGCTGGTAGCAGCCAGGAGCTGGACTGCCACGAGTGTTGTTTCCATGGCATTTCCAGTCTGACTGGAAGCCAGAAACATTAGAGAGCTCATGAGACTGCCTGTTTTCAAGAGTTCTCAAGAAAATTTTGGCTGATCCAGGATGTTCTGACGACTTCAGAACAGCATCCAAACTGGGGCATATCTCATAGCCAAGCTAAGCCCAAACCCTGGAGAAGTTTGCCTGCAACAGGATGTGCTTTGGGGGAGGCAGGGGTGGGCAAATATTTTCTAAGGTTTACTAGAAGCATTTAAAGGCAGACAGAGCAGAGACAATAAAAAGAAGGAGATCCAGAAACATACCATCAACTCATGGTTTTCCAATTCAAGTTTTCAAACTATTAAAATCCAGGTCTTCTGCCAGACAAAAGCATTCATTTGGGTGAAATGAATTTTGGTAGGGTTTGAAGATGGGGAACTGTGTGCTGGGATCTCTACTCGGACAGGGTAAGTTTCTATATGCAAGAGAACAGCAATTGCTGTTTTCCCCATTTTATCCAAGGTAAGCATGGGCTCTAAGTTCCTGATGAGATGCCAATATAATTTGCAGTGTCATAGGCTTTTCCTTACATATACTAGTGAGAGCAAAGCTGAAAATCTACAGTCAAGCTTTGCATCTGTAACTCACATTTTCATTCCTTTGACACACCCTTTCGCCCAGTAAGCGGGATATTAGCTTGTTATCAGGTTTTCCTTGAGTGCCAAATTGAAACCACAAAAAAATAATAGCTCATTCCTCCTGAACACTTGTAGCTGAGGTGCCAAGTTAAGACAGATTTGTTATGATGATAGCCTGTAGCTTGAGCAGTCAGGTAAGTAATGAATTTTCCTGGAGTTGGAATGATGTTGGAGAAGCCCATAACCTGACCTGAGAGAGATAAGTTTATAGAAAACTTAAAGTTCACCCTAACTCAGTTATTGTGAAGCCATGCACACGTTTTGCTCTGAGCGATTTAGAGCCCCAGCTGGCTCCGTTGGCCACAGGCAAATACGGAAACATGCTCCTTCCGTACCCTCTCCTGCTGCACGCACACCCCGCTTTACTTACGCCTTCTGACCAAGCTTTCCCCACCACTTCCTCGCGCACTTCATCATTTAAAAGGCTCTTTGCAATCCAGTGCCCATGCTGCTAGAAATATCCCCAAACAGCAGTAATGCGTTCGGGGGAGAGCGTACGAACACCCCTTCTATCCCATGGAGTTTGCGCCGGCTGCCACGACTGGTTGCTCAGCAGAAGCGCTTGGGCTCTGACACAACAGATTCACTGCAGCTCTTTTCGTAAAAAGGAAAATTTCAAGACTCTGCTCAGCACCTATTCTGGCGCAGCCGAATTTTTCTGTGAAAGATCAGAGTTTCTGATTTAGCTCTACTGCATGGTGCGGACAGCGAGCCTGTCTGGAGAGCCTAAACACCTCATTTAGCACTTCCCCTGTTTCGTGGCTCAGCCAAGCAAGAGCCATGAGACATCAGGGACCAGCACACGTGCCTGACATGGACATTCTGTTCACTTCATGGCATGGTTAGACATATACAACCCTCTTTTCAGCAGCACCTCCTGATAACCAAGGTCCATCAGAAAGCTCAGAGGGCCACTGCTGGAGAGTAGCGACCAACAGCTTCATGCTACTGCTCGCCCTACCCCCGGCTCGGGGCCCTGCAGAGGGCTGGCAGGAACACTGGCCTGCAGCTCCTCCTCAAATCCCTAAAACACCTGATATCTCAATATAATATCTGCCCTCCTTTCCTGACCCCCAAGACTGCTTTCTGTCCTCAGGCAAGGTGTCTTCTTTCTGAATAGAAAGCATACAACTTCAAATACAGATTTTTCTGCATGTTCTTGGTGGAAGCAGAACTGCCTGCTATAGCTAGCACCTCAATAAACAGGGGAAAAAAAGCCCCAAACAAATAAAAACCTGAATGCATTCATCTACCCTTCTCGCCATGAAGTACTGAGTTCATCATTTTCTGTAAACCAAAGAGAAGATGAATCCAACTTCTCAGAGCAGATATAACAAACTATTTCCTGGCTCCAAACCTCAATCAACCACCATGCAAGAAAATACACATGCATGTTTGTATTTCTTATTTGATCAATGTCAAGATTGCTTCCATTTTTTATTTCAAAAGAAACTAAGAAAACACATTTTTAAAACTTACTGCAAATGGTAGATTCAGCTAGAAGATCAAACTCCCCATTGATTGCACTACTCAGGGTCACTGCAGCAAATCTGGGGTATCAGCTGCTTTAGTTACTTCTTTAGAAATCAGACACAGTATATTACCAGATCTTTAATTTTATTAGCTGCACCGCAAATCCCAAAGAGACCTCAGCTCAGTTTGTTTTCCTTTCTGCTGCATATAATGCCCCTGGATTCTGCTGTACGTGCTACTTCGTTCTGCATTTGAATTTCTTATTTCGAGTTCAGAAATGTAGCCCTCTTTCCTGAATGGACTTCAAAGCTCATAAAACAGGTCAATCCTTTCATACAAATATATTGATTTTAAGAACACACTTGCAGTTAGGAAGAACGGGTTAGCTCTATAACAATATTCCCTGCTAACGTTTCATGACCTGAGCAGTGAGGTGAATTTTGCGGAATCTAATACGTGGTTATTCATCACAAGGTATAGCTGCAAATTCCACACAGCAGGACTCCTTTGTCAAAGCAACCCTCTGCTGCAAAAGTCTCTTCTGTGGGAGCTCCACGGGGCTCTGAGTACTTTGACATTTCAATCAAGTTCTCTCAGTTCACAACTCGTTTTCGGCTCTCGGCGCTAAGCAGGTTAGCTCTGGAATTGCACAAGGAGAGTGTTACTGCTCTGCCAGCTCACACGGACCGCTGCAGTTCCCGGCTCCCTAGCAATGCACTCCATGGGAAGCATTAAGGAGATTGGTGCAGAACCAAAGGCAGCTTGGAAGATATTTCAAAGGAACAGTTCAATGCTTAGTAATCTGTGCGCAAGAATTACTGAGGAAATGTATTCTCAGCATGAAATCCAGCTAATTCCTCTGTTTCGTACAGAGGAACATTCCTATTTACTTTTTTTTTTTCTTTTTCCTCATGTTATTAAGTCCTAGACTGGATGAAATAATTATGTGTTTCTTAATTTTAGTTAAATATATAGATAATACATTTCAAACCACAGAGTCTGGCTGCCACCATTTCCTGGACAAAAAAAGCCCCATAAAATCCATTCTGAGATCCATCTAATTGAGTCTCCCTTTTATTGTCCCTGCAGATCAAAGGTGTTTTTAGTACACCCTTCTGACTTTGAAAACTACAATCTGGATGAAGCAGGGTAAGAAATTAGTGTGTAATTGCCAGGGACAGAAGTTCTGTGACTTGCTATAGAGCCATGCTCTTAGAAATAAGCTATTATCAAAAAATGAGACTAGTAATATTGATTAAATTTAGTATTGAAAACTTAAATTTTGCTTTCAGTTTTTAGATACAGAAGGAACTATAACAGTTATTTTTACAAGGAAAAGAGAAAACTCTTTAATCTCATGGAAACATGCAATCTTGTAGCAGAAATAAGGCTAGGAATATAGATCAATACCTGGAGAATATTTTCTAACAAGTTTCTTTTGGAGAAGAGAGATCATTGGAAGTGACAGAGAGATGTTGCAACAGCTTATTTCGACAGAAAATGTGGAGAACATGCCATGAAGAGTAAAGGACCTGTTACTTTACCCATCAAGACAACCTGTATAATTGTGCTGTATGTTTTTTAATACAAAGAACAGTCAAGCCAAATATCACAAAGCCAAATACCATGCTTTCAGGGAAAAGAAAATTAGCTTTCGTTTTTTGAAATTTTTAAAAAACTATGTTGCCACAAAAAGGATGAAGGTTACATCAGACCTTGAGATTTTATTGTAATCATTGGAGAAGTTTTTCTGCAAGAAGGCAGTATAGCGACTGTAGAGTGGATTTAGGTGGAGAAAATGAAAATTGACCAGGAACAAGGAAATGGAGATGAAAACCTCTGACCATTTTACGAGAAATGGCTCACCACAAATATAACTTCAGAAAACTTATCGAGTTTATCAGAGCAAATTGCTCCAAGGATGGCAACGGATATTTCCTTATTCAAAGATATTAAGAATTTGTGAGGCATAATAATTAAACAATAACCATCACAAATTAATCTAACCATCAGATTGTCTAGCAGAACAATGACACACGGAGCTCACAACTAATGAATGAAGAACAATATTCATTGTTTACAAGATGAGTGGTAAGGACACTGCAAAAGTCAGAGGTTTTTAAATATATAAAGTATGACGCTTCATGTGAAGTCACAGTTTACAACCAAAGACTGAAAACCGTATAATATTAAGTCCTTTAGAGTCTTCTAGCAGTATCTTGCCGTTGTTTGTTATTACCTCAGTCAAGCAGGATTCCTAATGAACCATTTTACAATAACTAAGCAAAGACAGACAGGTAATAAAGTAGATTGATTTGGTCATAAGGCTTTTTCGATTTTCAGCATTGATTATTCAGTGCTATCATTAGGAAGCACTTTTTTTCCCCACTAAAAAATCACACAACTCACTGTGTTAAACACGATTTTGCTCCAGTTATTCAATTAGTGTCTGCACATATGCAAAGATTAGAACTTCAGACTAATCCACTTTACTGTAAGATTTTCCTCTTTTCATCCATCACTTTAGTAAAATAAGAATCCTTACGTATCCCACCTCTTTTAAGTAAAACAAATGCATTTGAAACAGACAAGATAATTAATTCAGCTGCTGGAACTCAGTCTTCATTCACATTTAATGATAAACAACATTAGACCAAACAGCACTGTTCTTGAAATCCTACATATTGCCCTTCAACGGTCAGTACTCTCATCACCCTTCAGCCAGAGGCCAAATCTTTCTATAATACACAAAAGCAAAGATTTACAGGTCAGGTCATTACCTGAGAAAGCACGACCTCACAGCAACTCCTCTCTGGGTGGCTCTGAAGAGATGCAGACTGCAAGGAACAGGGAATAGACACAACCTCAACCTCCACCAGCTGGAGAGCTTAGAAGAGCAAAGCTCATCAAGGCTTGGTTCACCAAAGCTACCAATCACTACACACCTTACAGAGGCAGGTGATTCAGATTTGCATTTTGAGATCATTTAGTAAGAATAGGTTTTATGGTTGAAACACATGTCTACTTGAAACCTTAAGATACAAGAGCTTACCCCAAAAGCTGGGGGTCTTTTGCTAGGTCCTTGAAGAGAAACAGTGCTAAATTTTAACAAAGGAAATTTGTTAAAAGGAAATTACCCAAATTCATATACCAAAAATTGATACAGAAAGCCTTTACTTTTAAGTTACCCATAAGAAATTCTCTCTTTCTGACTGTGAAAGTTCGTTTCTGAGTGAATAATTATTTTCTAGTTACTTCTATGGAACCCAAGTATTAACAATTCTGGAGCATAGCTTTTATACAATGAGATATATAAAGTTTGTCTATATAAATTACATACTTACTTACATGAGGAGAGATATAGTAAAGTTAGATTGAGAAAACAAATGCAAGATGGAGAAAACAAGCTACTGATGCAAAGCCTACAAGCAGCCTTCATTTCCTTTTAATTTTCTTTGGGTACAATAGTTGTGTCTGTTTTTTAGCTCTGCTTTCCACTCCCACTATTTCATATTCTGCACAATAATGTGACAGTTTTTATCTTCACTGTGCTTGAAGACAGCATGGAAAGTAAAGACTAAAACTGAATGCTCCTGAATATTGGAGCATGAGATCGTTTCAAAAGAAAGAAATAGGGTATTTTTTCTCCTATCCTCTGACCATTACACGTTCTTGACTGGCAACATTGGGATGAGGCGTCCGAACGGAAAATTCCCAGTGTGTATGATGATCCATTTTTCCTCTTTCTCTTGTTTGTCGAAGCCCTGAGTGTGTTGCACTGTTATCTCTCTTATTTAAGTTCTAGGATGGTCTTAAATAAGATAGATAGTCTGTTTTCAGCACTGTGGCATGCATCTGTTTATGAATAATGAGTATCACAGACAGACTGATTAATAGTAATTTTATAATGTGGGGAGAGGCTAGAAAGGAGGGCTTTGTGTGGAATATTTATTAGTGAAGTACAGACAGCACCACACAATGAGTAAGGACTGTGGGGGAAAGAAACGGAGGGAGATAAAGGGAAAACTGTGCCCAGATGCTCCAGAGAGCATGGGAAGTGGGTGGCCAAGCAGAACAGTATAAAAGGAGGAAGAACATGAATGAAAGGCAGTGAGACATGAACAAGAGACTCACATAAAATTAATTCATGAGCACGAAGGGCCTCTGATTAATTCTCTAATGCAGGTAAAGAACAGAGATGATCAGGGTAGTACCTCACTGGCAAAATAATAGTACATGTATTTAAAGGGACAATCTTTATCCTCAGCTGAATTGGTGAACACACAGCCTATCTGTGTCGGTAGAGCCATAGTCGGAGTCTCATTCAGTCACTTAAACCTGCCGTCCAAATACTAAATCACAGTTCTCAGATTAAAGATCTGCCAAAGTGAGCACCCGCAGGGATTTCCCCGCTATTGGTATCAGCGTCTAACAATGCCTTCCAAAAAGTCCCAGACTGAGTTACCCTAAGTCTCAGGCAGATCAGAGAGGAACTCCAATATCTATAGCTGGAGAGCACATATTTGCAGCTTACCAGCAGCAATCTTTTCTATTAATTTAGCCATTCCTGACAAATAAAATGCAAGAAGTTTGCAAGATTCAAAATAACCTCTAGAACAGACAGTCTGTTGACATTATTTTTCCTGTTTAAGAACCAGAGGACACAGTAGTTCACCTCTACTGACAAATGCCTGTCACAGACATGTTTTAGCCATTCACTAAGAGCTTCTAAAATTCTCAGCAAACCAACCGAAAAACCTTAGAAAAGGAAAAAAAACATTTTACCATGCGTATGTTAAAGCTGAAAGCACACTTTGAGAGTCGTGCTAACGCAGAGAGCAAGAAAAGAAACAAAACATACCTATCCATCCACACACAACCCACCATGTTACCTATATGGTGGTCCTTCACAAAACGAACAAATAAATAGATGCATAATGAAAATAAATAAAACAATTTTTATTTTTCCTACTAGTGTTTATTTCCCCACTAGCATTTTTCGGAAGTGACCTTCCGAAATAACCTTGATATCTTTTCCTTTGAAAACTGGAAAGTTACTCTGTGTGTGCACGTCCACGGCCAACCCAAATGTTGCACATTGCTGATCACTGACCTCTCTTACCAAGTCGTATTTTTATTCTCTAAAGAGGCTATAAATTAATCTGAAACAGTGCTATGTAATACCTTGGTTTTATCAATTTTCTGTTTATTCTTTTGAAAAGAATAACTGCTGTGAAACTGCAGAATCCCCTGTGAATCCCTGCTGTGTCAAACAGAAACTCAGAACCAGTATGAGACCTTCAGTTCCTATTCCCAATCACGTGTTCATCCACTAACTAAGCTTGATTTTTTTAGTCCCTTCTCTATCCTTATCTCTTGTTAGGAAAATAGCAGTAATTTTTTCCTGTTGCTCCACTTAGTCATAAAAAAGGAGCATAATTGCAATTCTGTTTTACTGTGTTCTTCTCAAAAACCCACACTTCCTCGTGTAAGGTACAGTAGAGAAGTATTGTTATTGTAGCTATTTTTTGTTGCTGTTGCTGTGTTGACTTGTATATCAATTATTACTCTGAGGAAGTTATACAGAGCTCAGTCTGGGGAAAAAAGTATAATGGAGTTTACCAATCTATTTTCAAGGTTATTTGTTTTTCTGCTTATGCTTCTCAAAGATTTTTATTTTCAATTTCTTCTTTGTCTCAATACCCATGCAATATGACTTCCCTTTTCTTAATTCAGTGAGTAACTGCCCTAGTGATATGTAAAGCCAGGCAAAAACCTCATTTGCAGTATATAATTTCGGTTTCCAGTGACTAGTCCTGTCAATCAACTGGTCTCAGGCTCCCGCAAAAGTATGTCAGAAGCTGTATTTTTCTTGCTATTACCCATAATCAATGTGAAAGGAGAAAGCACATTATTTCATCCACAATTGTGTCGTATAAAAAAAAAGTCTGCTAAACCTCACCAAGATTCAGCAGCTGCAGATAAGACAAAGCCTCAATTAATTTCTCAGCATCAAGTCTTTCTGCATCAGATTTTTTTTGACCCTACCCTTTTGAAACTACCAAGGTAGATGATCAAAGAGGCCATATGCAGCGACTGTCCCTTACAAGCAGATGAAATATGATGAGAGAAAAGAAGAATATTTTCACTTCTTTGCTGCTCTTTGGCCTTTTGTGCAGCGCAGGATGTTCTTCCAGAAGAAATTGCTCACATTCAGCACCACCTTCCTGTGAGACTTTTTCTGCCCTAGATAAGGACCTTCTCTCCCGAAATTCAGAGCATCGTTAATATGATTTTTGAAAGATGCTCTGTCATAGGCATTTAGGGGTCAAGTTCTCTTTGTCAGATGTAGTAAACCATACAGAAAGTTGTCCATTTTAGGATAGCCTAAGGAAGCCCCATGTCACCCCATAGTGTTTACTGGGGGACCACAGTGGAACTGGTGAGGGAAGAAACGGCATCTACAAAGACCCATAACGTTAGCACTCTTGTAGTCATTCCCCGGTACGTCTCTGTGCTATTTCAGCCCATGAGCTGCAACACCAGCACCCTCCCATGGGCACGGATTCAGATCCGGACCACCCCTGGGCAGCCCTGCCTGTCAGCTCTCCGTAACCACCACAGACACTGCCCACCGGAGCAGACTCGGCAGTTATTTTTCCTTTCTGTCTTTTTTTTCTGGTTTGCAGCTTAAATATGCGCTGTTCCCAGGAGGCAGTCTTGCTGGGTCTTCAACCCCACGGGGTGAAAGGGGAGCTCATAGAAACTACATTTTAACGATGTTCAGCCCCAATGAAGGGAGCGGCTGTGGGTACAGCTCCAGCGCGTCCCTCCTGCATCCCGCGCTTGCACAGCGGGTAAGAAGGCAACCTGCCTCTGACACTTCTGTCCACTTTGGACCACTCCTTTCTTCTTCTGGACTTTTTTGCCATTCATTTCCCCATGCATGTAAAGGGGGACTTGATGAAATTCGGTTGCTTAAACAGCAAAAAGCTGGCAATGCTGTTGATTTGGTGTCATTTATTTTAGTCACATACTGTGAGCACAAATTCCTGTCTGTGAGAGAGGACTATATGCATTAACAGGATGGCAGCCCTCTTGAAGAACACAGCCTTCTCAGAAATGCAGGGTACTTATTGTTTGCATTTCATGAAAGTTCTGAGGGAACTGGGGCTGTTTAGCCTGGAGAAGAGGAGGCTGAGGGGAGACCTCATCGCGCTCTACAACTACCTGAAAGGAGGTTGTAGCGAGGTGGGGGTTGGGCTCTTCTCCCAAGTAACAAGCGATAGGACGAGAGGAAATGGCCTCAAGTTGCACCAGGGGAGGTTTAGATTGGACATTAGGAAAAACTTCTTTACTGAAAGAGTGGTCAGGCCTTGGAACAGGCTGCCCAGGGAAGTGGTGGAGTCGCCATCCCTGGAAGTATTTAAAAGACGTGTAGATGTGGCGCTTAGGGACATGGTTTAGTGGGCATGGTGGTGTTGGGTTAACGGTTGGACTTCATGATCTTTAGAGGTCTTTTCCAACCTTAATGATTCTATGATTCTATGATTCTATGATATATCAAAATCATAAAGTAACTTCATTCTAGTCTTTTTACCATTCCTTATACTTCTGCCCATTTCAAAATTACATCTTCTTTCCATAAAATGTAAAAGCTTCTGAAAATTGCTTGGAAAGGGACCATATTAGAAATAAAAACATCACAAAACAAGATGAGCTGTATTTCAATTTTACAGCTCATCATCAGTTTTCTTAAGAGAATACTTGTTTCTCTGGAAAGAAAACCACTTCAGCTGAAGTAATTCCTCAGATTTTTAATTAGTACATTCCTCTTCAGGACTCATCTTTTAATAGCTAATTCCTTCACCTGCCCGTCTTTCTTAACTCTTGAAAACAATCTTCTCAGCAGTTTCAGCAGCGATGTGTTTTGCATGACGACATTTAAAGATCTATCATAAAAGAAATAACAAAACTAACCAGCTCAGAGATTAACTTTAGAATGAATATAGAGTAAGTCCCAGCTACTTGTTAGGTCTAATTTTATTTAATTTAATGCAAACAGAAAAGAGTAGAGGCAATATTTCCCTGCAACACGGCCTTGCATAGCCTGAGAAGCAGTAAAAGGCACCAGGTACCCCAGGAAGGTGTTCTGCTTTTGAGGAGCAGCTTCCACTGCAGACTGACGGGCTTTTCAGGCCACTCTGTTTTGTATCACTAATTGCTCTCTCTGAGTGCTGCAGACAAGCATCTCTCCCCGCTTCTCAGCAGGCTCCACGAGAAAACCTTGCTGTCTCCTTGCAAATAGCTTGTGACTTTTCCAGGAGCATGAAAGTGCCTGTATGCTCACTAGAGCTCTGTGTTCTTTCAGAGGTGTACACCTGCCATTTTAACCTATCATCTAGGAAACCTGAGAAAATTAAGTTAGAGCAATATTAATATTTTATCTCATATAATCGTTCCAGTTCAGTACTGAAGATCTCACAACCACTCTTCACAGCGTGCCTTCAAATCTGCAAGCAGAACGATCCAAAGCTTCAACCACTTCTTACACACAACCATACGCATGGTGTTCAAGTAAACACACACTCTTTGAAAATATGGGAACTGTAGGTAGAAGAAAAAAGAAATTACTTAGAGCAAAATGCATATCTCTCTTTTAAACTGCTATATAGGTTATTTTAATGGAAGACTTAAAATTGGAAATCAACTGATTTCTTATTTCTGCACAATATGCTGCCTGGTCCACTGCTGCTCAATGATTATTTTTATGTGAACCTCAAAAGTCTCTGTTCTATTTAAAAATACATATTTTATTTTCTCCTTCATACAGAAGTTTGGGTTTTTCTCAGCAGTAATTCCATTTGAGGCACTGCCAGATTCACTGAACCCAAACAAGGCTGTTTACTATTCTTCTGCAATTTGAGGCACAAGAAGAATAAACCCAGACACCGAAGTGGCTACAAGCACTGCCACGCTGACAGCAGGCAGTCGAGGTAGTCTGGTATCATGCACACTCACAGGGATTGTGAGATAAAAATTAGAAACCCTCCAAATCTGTACTGCGGAGCCACAAGTGTGAGCAATTTCATCTCCATCCCCCTCAACTGTTCTCTTGTCTGTAATAGACGACATGGATATTTGGTATTACTGTAATTCTGAATTCCTCAGGTGCATTCTTTATCATTTATACTTTTATTTTCCCTCTGTAGAATGAGCACAACAGAAGAAAACTTGTTATACCCCAGATGCTGCAAGAGCACACTGTCAAGCACCTTGGTTTCAACTCCAGCACATGCCACCTTTGCTTATGCTGTAGGACTAGGATAACTTTATTGACTTCACCTATTTTCAGCTGAAGCACAGAACCATATATCAGAAAATCTGGATCATCAGCCTGATTTAATGGTATAGAAGGACTTTCGAGCATTGTAAGACAGGGTGATTCATCACAGGGACTGATTCCCAGGGCTGTGCTTTGTGAAAGGCTTGGTTGGATAAGCACCAGACAAAAGCGAGAAGGAAAAAATAGTAGAAATATTCGGCAAGCATCCTTTTCTTTTTTAAACTGCCATTAAACACCATAAATATTTATGTAAAAATAATGTTCTAACAGCTTCTGAAAAATTAGAAAAAGCACAATGTTGGGTAACAGCTGACTGTTTCAAAACCAGCACAGCTGATTAAACAGTGTTGATAAAACTGAGGAAAACTGTAAAGATTGGTCTCAAAATCACACACACACAAAAAAAAAGGTCTATAGAGGAGAACGTTCTATTTCTGGGAAAGTAGGTTTGTTTTTGAAAGGGTAGAAAAAGAAATGACTACTTAAAACCTATCTTTCCTGCAAGAGGTGATACCAAGTCAAGGGCTTAAGTTGCTGAGAAATTTGCAGTAGATGCGAGGGACGGGTGTAAGGTCTGGAGCCCCCGGCTGCCCGCTTCTGTCTGCAACCAAATGCCGGAATTCGGTTTCGGTCACGGGATCCATTGGTGGCCCAGGTTTGCCAGGAACTGTCATTAGCAAGGGATCAGGGTGAGAACAGGAGTCAACGCAAGGTGCAGTGGGTGAGTCTGAGGCGGGGTGGGTGGAGGTGAGAAGGGGACCGGCCGGCTTGAGACCTGCACAGACCTGCAGAACTTGCTGCGACAGTGAGACGTCCCCCTCACTTCTTGAAACCACTGCATTTTTAACTTTTCTTCAGGCTCTGTGCTCCCAAGGAGACGGCACCGTTTGTTACTCCCAACACATCGCCATATACTGCGCAGCAATCTGGTCTGTCTCGTGAGGACCAACAGCTCCCCGGGTAGAGCACAAGCCTTCCTTTGACTGTGTGCAGACCAGGTGGGAAAAGGTAGCAAAATATGGAGAGGGGAAAAGCACTTGACTAATTGTAGGCAAAAAAAAGACTGAAGTCAGGCATTAATTTTCAGCTGACCGAGATCTTTCCAGTCCTACAGGTTCCTTTGTAATGTCGTGGAGAAATGACATTATTTGTTTGTCTGAGCCTTTATTTTTGTTTGTCTGAGCCTTTCTGAATATTTATTCTTAATAATAATTAGAGCTGAAGTTTTTAGCGTGATGATATTGCAATACCTAAACATGGTTACATAGACAAAGACTAGAGATTATTGCAGAATTTTCATAAAATACAACTAAGAAATAAACCCTACTTAGTAAATGTTATTTTATTGAAAATTGCCTTTTAGCTTTGCTTTTGCTGCTTGAAATGGAACCAAATATCTCAGTACCTAATAAAATAGAAGCTCTATTTCTGAATAGTGTTGAAGGACCTAAAAAAAACCCCTAAAATATTGTTACAGATTTTTAGTATCCCTGCTTTTGCAAGTAAAGCTTTTACATTAATTAGTGTGTCCACATGCTTATAGATTTGGAGATGTCCCAGAAAAGAGTTTCTAGGGATTGGAAGCCTCTGGCAGACTTCAGCAAAGTATAATGGGTCAGAGTAGAAAAGACCATTTATTTATTCATTTATCTATCCATCCCATTGTGAAACGATGAAATGGCTCCTGTAAATTAATACTAAATCAAGATCCCAGGCAAGTAAAACATTGCATTACTTTTTGATTCTATACCTTTATAAACAGCATAGAAAGGAGGAAGGTAGACATCTTTGGCTTACAGGCACATAACGATGCTTTCAAACCTCCAAAGTTGCATTTTCCAGGCAGGGCCCCTTATATTTCAGTGGGATCCCTTAGAATGAGTGTGCAAAAAACTATGAAGTTTTAATTCTCTGGGACTTGCAGGCCTGTACCTGACTGCTGAATTCTGCCCATACCAGTTCAGTAGGAATTGGTCTTCTAAAAAATGCTTTCTTTTTATTTCAGCTTTCAGAGAAAAGGTGACTGATGCAATTATACCTGCTCTCGGCCTCAGCTCTGCTCTTCACCTTTTCAGCCACCGGACAAGTGAAGCTGGACAGAAGGCAACAGGATTAGGCCATGGAGCAGGTCCAGGCAGTCAATTCTGTTACTGTTTTCCTAGCATTTCTTTTTAAAGAGTTAGGTGACCGTTCTGCTATCGTGGAGGCTTTGAAAAGATTAATGTATCTTCTTTATATTGGAAATTATATATTCTTCTATAGCTAAAACCCAACTGATTACATATAAAAAACACTAGTATTGAACATTTAATTTGAAAATTTCTTTACTGTAGCAACTGCCATGCTAGTTTCCTCTCATATTCAAGACCTGTCTTTACTCAAAGAAAAAAAAAAAAAAAAAAAGGTGTTTGTCTGAAGGGCATTTTGGACCTTTTGCTTTGATTACAGTGGATTTTCTTCCATATATCCATTACAAAGACCTAAAATACTGGCATGTTACCATCCACTGTAAGTCATGTAGAAATTGAAAGCATAAAATAATCAAGCACACAGAGACTAATCATCAGAAGGAAAAAAAAAGGGGGGAAATGAAAACTAGACAAGACCCATGTGCTCTGGGGCAGCACAAGATAAACATTTGTTCCCAGGAAGATGACAAGCTTTCCTTTCCTTGGCAGCTAGGAAAGGCATCAGTATACACCAGAGGAAAGAGCCCAATTAAGGCAATTAAAGAAGCAGCAATCAGAAGTTGACCAAGTTGAAAGCTTTTCAAAATGCAAACAGTCATGTTTGTGATAGATGACATTCCTGTATGCTGGGGTATTTCATACATTTTTCTTTCTTGCTGTAGCTCCTGTTTGATCAGTCAGCGAGCAGTATCTAAGCTTGTATGTTAGTGTAATTTACTTTATACTCCATTACAAGTTAGACAAATGTATTGTCATGGGGAATTTGGGTCAAGAGAATAAATTAGAATCGCATTTCTCCACCTTCTACATTTCTTGGTAATAATTTGACAGTTTTGTTACTAAAACCATAAATCTGGTTGAGTTCATCATAAAGGCAATGTGAGAAAAGCAAAGCTAACTGCACTCTCAGCTTTGAATAGTTTCTAATTTAGGAGCAAGAATTACTACCCTGCCCAGAACCAGGAGTGGTTTTATTACCCGTAGTTGCCTCTGGGTAAATACAGCACTTTCCCTCCTGCTAAGGTCTGCACAGGACGATAGCCTGGGTGCAGAGTGGAGAAAATCCTTGAAAATGCTGTAAACAAGCCTGATTCAGCCTGTATTCCAGTTTTGCCTTTTGCCTCTGCACACAGAAGCAAAACATAGCTTGGATGAAAATTGTTTACATCTTATTCTAGTAATTTTACCATGGCATGACCATCTGTTTCCAGCCTGCTGGCTCTAATTGCACATCAGGAAAATACTGACCCGACAGGTTCCCTGCGCCTGCCAGTCAGCTGGAGACAGAGTGGGCTTGGGCTTTGTGTACTCCCTGGGCCATTGAGCTTCACCGCATTAGCAGTACTGGAGGGACACAGTGTGAAAAAGCCCAGAACTGAATATCCTGGTTTGCTTCAAGAGGTAAAGAAAGGAAAGAGGAAGGGAGTATTATAGTCTCTGAACATGCAGTAAACTCAGTGGGAAAACCTTTCTGATTATTTCCCCTGAGGTACAGAAAGCTTAATTCAATTATTCATTTATATGCCTTTATTGCAGCTTATCGTCCTCCTCCTATTTCCCCCCCACCCTAAAAGAAAAAACAACCACCAACCATCAAAACTCTTCACATCACACTCCCCTTTTAGACCGCTGATGTCTATGAAGTCTAGAGTCAGGTGGCCCAAATTAGAGAACAGAATACTTAAGCACATGCCTAATTAAAAGATTAAGTATTGGGATTTAAATATATATTCAAATGCTTTGTTGAATTAGGCCATAAAACAGAATGTCACTTTCCGGTCTAATTTTCAGCTATCATTTTCTTTTCTACAGCTGCACGAGCAGTCGCCAACCAAGCTGCTACACTGGTTGCTTAAAGCACGTCAGGATTGATTACCTGCCAGCTGCAGCTACTAAACAAGCTGTTGCAGCTTAGAAAATGCCTTCGACTCGCATGCCAGCCTCCAAATAGCTTTTCCTGCCCCAGGGCCCTCTTTTCTCTAATAAATGTAAAATTACAGGGGCTTACCATTAGATTTTTTTTTTTTTTATCAGCCTTAAGGAACTGTAGGAATAACATCTTGCATTTACAATTTGGAGTAGCCATTTGCAAGTGTAGCACGCTGCTATATTGAATGTTGTGCCATGGAGTTTTCAAAGTTAAATTGTGCAATTTTTGTTATAAACTTACATTCTCTAACATTTGTTGTAAAGTTTCCTTCAAAGTACCACACTCCTGCAGATTAGTGGGTTTCTAAATAAACTCTCAGAGCTGTACCACAGATGGTCTCTTGTTCCTTAACCACATTGCAGTTTCAGTACTCGGGAACGGGAGGACTAATCTGACGCTCAATGGTTTGGGGGGTTCTTTTTCCTTTGAAAGAGCACATTTCTTTCTCAAAATAACTACATCGCCCTATCCTTCCTCTTGACAAGCTTTTTGAAGCCTCAGCATGAGCAGACTAGGAAGCACAGCTATATACTTTACATACAGCATAGGTACTGCCAAGACATTGTTTCACTAACAGTTCCCAAGACACTTTTCAACACTTCTTTGAGCACATCACGCTTAGAAGGACACACAGCTTTTAAGGATTTCCATTAACCTCATCTAGCAAGAAACAACCTACAAAATTCCAGCTCAGCCACAGGAAAAAAAAATAAACCAACATATATATATATTGTAGAAAGCAAAATGTTGAAACATTCTTTGTGATATTTTGAATCAGAGATTTTAAAGGGGAAAAAAACCCACACACCCAAAAAAAAAAGCCCATAAAGTGTCCTTTAGCCGTGGAGAAGACACCTGTGATTAATTTTGGCAAGGCAGCTGTCCTGGGGAGGGCTTGTGGGTATTTTTTCTGGGCAGTGTTAGCTGTGTGAAGTTGCTTTAAAAGGGCCCTTCTAGGGACGATCCTGCTTTTAGGTGGTGCAGGGTGGGGCTGGGCCCAGTGCTTGCTTGGATGCTCAGCACATCACCACGCCTGGAGATCGCTGACCTGCTTGCATGGGCCAGGTGAGCAGGCTAGTGTTGGTTGGGAGCTTTTTTTCTTCTGATCTAGACACTCTTGAGTTTCCTCTACTTAAAAGTGAATTGTCCTGATTTGTATTCTAACAAAGCCTCGGTTTAGTCTGAAGGTATTTTGATCCTTGCAGGGAGCTTGCTGTGGAGAAAGGCACGCCTCTTTCAAAGTGCTGGCCTGGGGTCCTCTCCCATTAGGAAGCAATGGCTGAGTGAGTGTTTCTTTTAAACAAAAGCCTTACTTGAATTGATTTTAAATGTTGTGGGAGGACAGTAAGTAATGTGATACTGTAATTTGACAAACTTTCAAACTAGATGCAAAATTTTCTTAGCTCTGGAGGTTCATATGGATGCTAATGTATTGTGTGTTGGAGACCTTAAATGCTCCTGAATTACTGCGAGTGTTAACAGGAGCCTAGAAGTATCTTTCACAAAAAGAAAGAGAGCTTGGATGCTGTACTCTTTTGTTTAGAAATGTCAGTATTGCTGAAAACTGCTAACAATTTCTTATGTATTTCCAAGGTGGGAGCATGTATTTCATGGTAACAAGTAATATTGATTAGTGATAACGATAGCGGGTTTATCAGGTGCTTGCTTGTAAGATTTAGTATGTATGAATGTTTGGGTTTCTCAAGGGAGTGAATGAAGAAATGGGCTGAAATTCAGGCTTTCATTAGGTTGTCTTTACTAACAATGTAATTTTAAAGAAGCAAAGAGTGGTGTTGGGGAAGAAAATGGCAGCAAAGGCATCTGTGCACCTGCTACTTATGTACTTAAGCAGTTGGAAGCTGTTGCTGAGCAAGCAAGGGTTTGGTGGCTCAAATACAAAATTACCTTTGACTTGAAGACAAGGGCTGGTGTGGGGAGGAGGATGCTGCCTTGCTCCTCTGGGTGATCGCAGGACTCTCCAAGGAGCTTTTGCAGCCACACATCTTCTTGTCAATCAGCTAAATGTAACTTCAGGTTTCTGAAAGAAGAAATAGGTTTTGAGGAATGAAACTGTGATAAAATTAATTAGAATAACATTCCTGTATTTGCCTGTGTTAACAGGGCTCCTGTAAAAGGAGCATTACAAAAAGGCATTTTTTGCTTTCTTTCTTACTAACTTTCTGGATTTGGGCCGAATTATTCATAGTCATAGATTAACTTACTAAATTCTCAAAGCAGTATGTTCCAGCATTCAGTGATGATGCTCAGATGAGTAAGTAAACCAGAGGGTTAACAGTTTGAGGAGTGTTACAACATTTGCAATGCATAGCCAGTTCTAAAAGCTACTTCACAAAGCCGCTGGTGATGATACAATGATGCTGCACAAGAAAAAGATTGTTGTTATCCAGCTGTCAACTGTCTTGAGTGTTTTCATCCATCAAGTGTTTTAGAGGGCCACCTTCCTATGCTGCCATAATTTAGCCTTCATAGCTGTGACATCCTAGGTCCATTCTATGCAAATATAACTTATCTGTATGCCAAAAAAAGTCTCGTCCCTCCCTAGTGTGGTGTTGAAAATTGAAAAATTCAATAGATCTTTCTATTCAAAATACGCAGATGCATATAGAAGAGCATTTCCTGGCTTAAAGTTCCCCTGAATAGTGAATATCTACCACTCTTTTTTTGCTTTTTGTTCCTTGGTTTTGCTTTTGTGGATTTTATCACAGTTCTGGCCATTAATCATGTGTGTACGTGCAGTAATAGCTCTGCAGGTAAACTGGCTGCTCCCTCCTTTCCAGCTATTCCAATAGTCAGTAGTAGATTATTCATAGATAAGAGTAAGAACACAGACACATGAAGCATGCATTTTTTCTATTGTTGTTGTCATTAAAAAGTCTTAATGTTTTCTTTTCTCAAAGCTTACCTCTGAAAGGCATACTTTTAAGTGTAAATATCTACTTTCATTAAAATAACACTTTTTATGGTTAAACAGAAATCTAGAAATCTGAGCAGATCTCTCTCTGAAGACTTGAAAAGCTTGTCTTATCTCTCATAGCTTGTGATGTTTAGTCAATCTGCAAATGCTTCAATAGGAATCAGTGAATATAGTCCCAAGCCAGTTTTCAACGACTCTTGCCAATGTTTTTAGCTCTTTTTAAGTATTTGGGTGTTTTAATATGTCAAGTGTAACAGCCATAATATCTGACAGAGACCTGCCAAATATTCACTGAACTTACTGAATTCCTTGATAGTAAATATTCATGAAGCAATGGTAACTTGCATTCATGCTTTCAGATGAAAATTAGTATCAAAAGTAGGATGTTGCCTTGTCTGTAAAGTCGTGCCGAGTTCCTTTCTGCGCCTTTCCAAGTGGAGCGATGGAGCAGAGCTGAGGCAGTGGGAGCAGGGCCGATCTCTGTTCTGGCATTTTTAATCTATTACCATGAGTCTGAGTGGAATTTTCAAACATGAATTAGCCACAGGAGCCTGAGTCGGACTGAAAATAAGTGTGTGATGCAAGCTACTGTTAAAGGCTATTGCCACTGCACTCCTAGCCTTTCTGCTGTTGCTTTTCTGGGATTTGCTGGGTCTCTGCCACTGTGGGGTTTATAGGGACTGTTAGCTGTGAAGGAGAAGAGCAGGAGGCTGGTTCTGGCTCCATCCCCGGCTCGGCGAGATGACGTTGTGCCTGCCAGCATGCTCAGGGGCTCTACCCAGTCTTTTAGTCTTATGTGGCTCTGCCTTATGTCCACAGGAGCTGGCATACTGGGATAAGCATTGAACTTTGGCTTGTGGTCAGGTCTTAAACTTGACTTCAGTCTTAAGGACTACAGTAAATACTACTGAGTGTAACATGGCTGCATGTTCAGTGCATGTGGTTCAGTTGGGAATGGTATTTGAACAAATCTGTGTGGTCCTGCATGTATTTTATAATACAGTATTTAATAAGCTCTTCATTCTGCTCATTGCAACTGTGTAAAACAGAGGAAACAAAATATACTGTATCTGTTCGCAGAATAGGTAAACCCTGGTGCTTTTTCTCTGCTTAGTTGATACTGCCTAAGGCTTGTAATCTTTCTAAACTTCTGCCGTCACTGTCATGATGTGTGTATGGGTCCTTCAGTCTAATTTTGCATCATGTAATTTACTGTTTCTTTTCAATGTTTTCTTTCAGTGTTGCATTTAATTTCTTGTAGACTTGTGTCCACGCTGACACAGCCTGGTGCAAGGAGCACCAATTTACCTCTGTTTTGCTGTTCATTATTTTATATATCTCTACTGCAATTCATAAATCCATGCCAATGTCATTTTTCCACAAAGTCAGTGCTTCCTAGGTTCTCTTGCCAATTAATTGGAAGTACTCTTGACAGAAATGACAGATATGCCTGAGGAAGAACTAGTGTCTAGGGGAGAGTGTTAAGATAACTTATAAAGCTGAAATTAATAAGTAGATGAGTTTCTGATGGTGCTCTTGAATAAAGTGGCTAATCAATAAAGCACACTTTGAACAAAAACACTCATTCATTCTAAGTGCAGGGGCTTGTCTGTGGCTAGAAAAGAGAAAATATGAGCAGAACTTGCTCTTGTGATATTAACAGCACTGTTACGGTTAAGTATTAGGTTGTAATGAAAAATATATATATATATATGCATATATATATATATTTTCCAGAAACATATTGTAAATCTCCTGTAGTCAGGACAAGAAAAATAAGGGATGGTTATAGGCTGTGTTGGTTGAGGAATGCCTCTCTTGCGCTACTGGTGTGGGGTATTTTTATGCCTAGTTTTCTTTTTTTATGCAAAACAGCCTTAAGGGCCACAGCTGCCACCTATTTACTGATTGGACAGGCTGGCATTATAAAGTGTACACAGGTACAATGATTTTTCTGCTTTTCTTTTGCATGTTTTTCTGATTCTACATTCAGTACTGTTTTTAGGACCCCCCTACGCAGTCTCTTTTTCTGTGTGGGTAAAAAAAGCTGTCCTATCAATGAAGAATTTGACTTCTTAAGTGTCCATCAAGTCCAATGGATGCAAGTCCATGCAGGCTGCACCATAACTCTTAAATGCCATCTTGTAGACTTTTTCTCACTTAGTATTTATATTCTGTTTTATTCCTTGCAGGCCAAGTAAGGCAGGTTACTTGTTATTCAAAAGCTATCAACAAACTAATCCCTTCTGGGCGTCTATCCTTCGTTCTGTCTGTCCTGTGTTTTTCTTTGGGATAAGACAGATTCTGTCTTCCTTTCATGCTGTTGGCTTTGCTATTGGCTCTGAGATTCAAAACCATGCTCTGCAAAACTGCTGAGAGCTACTATAAAATAATGTTCTTAAGTATCTGGAAGCAAAGTGCTTTTCATTGCTTGCCTGTGGGACATGCTGCTCTTCCCATGAAGTTTTCCTAATATTGAGGGAAAGTTCCCACACCTAAATTATGGAAGTTTCCTTGCCAGCTGTTCAAACCCCAATTCTTATTCAACTACAAGGGTAAATCATGCAGAATCACTTGCATATGTTGTTTAGTCAGGATAACTTCTGCCAGGAAACATATTGTCCAGTTTTTTCTCTCCATATACTTCCTGAAATGGGCTTTTTATCAAGGATGGAGGTTTTGTGTAAATAGCTTCAAAATGGGAGTTTATGGTATCAAGGACAGACGTGTAAAACTACATATTGTTACATGCTCTTAGCAGAGTGACCATGGCAAGCAGGTATGTTTGGGCTTTGGTGAAGTAGGGCTATGGTTTTTCATATGCCTTTCGTTTCTGATCTTCCTGTGGAATAAATGTTGTGCCCTGCAAGTCTGAAATCAGTATTCGCAGGCAGGGATTCTCTTCACCGAGCCATCCGGGGGATTTTAGCTGCAAAATGTAGGACTTACGGCCAACTTCATAAAGCATCTGCCTTGTTAGTCCTGCTCCTCTGCCTTCATGGTTAGTTTTATAGTTGCATGATGTCTTTCCAGCTTGGTTTAAATTGTATGACACGGAACACATTTCAAAACAAAATTAAAATGGCAGTACATTTTGGATTCCATTCTAAAAATATTTGTTTTTCAAATATTTCTTTCCTCAAGAACACCAAGTCTGCTTTAATTTGTGTGCTTCCCTGGGTTTTAGAACCAGCCTGGGCATAAGAATTCCTCATGTAGACACAGTCTGGCAGTAGGAGATCCCTTTAGTCTGAGATTATGTGGCCTCAGAGTAACATGAGTCAATGCAGAACCGAAGGTGGGATGCAGTTTCTTTTGTCATAATACAATGTGTTTTCTACTGTACCTTTTGTTTGTACTTTAAGCAATAAACCTGCAATAACAGCCATATGAGGAAAGCAGCTGAGTGCCTTTTGTACTCATTTTCCTCCCCCCACTTTCCCAATCATTAACAAACATTCTCCAAGGAGCTTTTATTCCTGTGGGCGCTATATAATTACTCATGTATAACTTAGAGACAAAGTAAAAAAGGGAAAAAAGTGGAAAAACTTCCCTAATGCCTCCCCAAGCTCCATAGGTGTTCATCTGTGCCTCAGTGGAATAATGTACATGTCTGCAAGTTACCTCTGTTTTTCCTTAATGTTGTTAAGGGAGTGGATCTCTGCAACAACATAAATGTTATTCTGCAAGTCTTGCCTGTGGGAAGGACCCATTAGGAAAATCAGCTCTGTGTAATCCTAGTAAATTATGAAGCAAGGAAAAAAAGTGACTGCAGCAGGGTCAGATGGCAAAACTCTCATTGTTTTCAGTAGGATCAATATTTCAATAATTGGTCCTGCTTCTCCATAGACTGAGAAGGAGGGAAAATACTCCTGTGTGAGCAAAGCAGGGTGGTCATCTAAGGAGATACATATATACACACAGGATGGGTGATACTAGTCAAATCAATTTAAAATTTCTAATTTCCAAAAGTACAGTCTCGGTGAAACCAGGAGATTTCGCAGGAATTTTCTGATTTTATTGCGTGTTTTAATTTGACTTTATCAAAACAGGTAATTTCTAATATTTTTCAAGGTGTGTAAGAGCACAAGCTAAGCAAATCTGAAGCTGTATTATTTAAACGTTTTGTAGTAGTTTAGTAAGATTTATGTTGCTGAAAATTGGAGATCCTGATTTCTCACTGCTATTTCTGTATTTGGATGTGTTTCAAAAAAATCTGAGACTCCCTTGCATGGGTTATTTAAACTAATTTTGCTCATTTTGCTCCTGGGATTGAGGGGGAGATGTGGATTTGGTGCAGTCAAGCCTGTCTCCATGTACTTACATCCCGAGCCCCTGCTGGAAAAGGGAACATATGTTTTTTTTTTCCTTTGATGTGGTGGCTAAAATTGCTTTTCTCGGCCTGCTGTAAAAGGAGCAGGTTTTTATCACATCTGCTCTTGACCCTGCACATTCCTGCAGGGATGCAGTTTCTTCTCATAGATGTGTCTGTAGCCCAGAGCTATAAAATGCCATATGGCCAAACTCTGCCACCAGAGCAATGCATGTTTCCACCGTGGGATGCACTTATGTGAATCTGGCAAAGTCGAGTTTCTACTAAATCATACTCTTTACTTAAAACAAGCATATTTCCAATTTCAGTAGTTAATGTGTGTTTCACTGAGCTGAAAAATACATGGGTCTGTAAACTGTGCATATGAATATAAGGTGTTTGCAGAGTACCTACTACAGCAGTTTAAAGTGACTGTATGTAGGAAATGTTCCTTTACACCCGCTGCATAGGAATGAGCCCGATAAAGCAGGCAGACTGCAATCACCCCTGTGATTGCAAGGAACAAATTACGGATGGATTCTGTCTCAGTTTTCTTAATTACAAAAACAAGACCAAGTTTCATGGTTATTGATCTTGCTATTTACTTCATTAGTCATTTAAACAAGTGTGGAAGGGAACTCTTAAGCATTTAATTGCCAAGCAATCATTTCCATAAAGTAACTGTGGTTTGTGTCTTTAGTAGGCATCCTGACTGCATTTTTCTACTTGGGAATTTGAGATAGTGAGAGATTCAGAATCAGTGTGCATATTAGCCTTTTGGCTTTCAAATCTATTATTTTCTGAACACTATTTTATATGATACTTTATGTAATTAGTGCAAATCCTCTTACCATGGCAGCTCTCCTTGCAACCAGACAACCTGAGCCTGGAAGAAGCAATTTGCTTTTTGTTTTCCCAAGACACTACCCCCAGGATGAAGGAACTGCTGGATTCAGGCTCAACCGAAGCTGATAGTATCTGGCAGTTGACTAACAGCCCTCGGGGTGCATCCCCAGGGGCTGCACTTCTCTTCCTTTTTTATCTCGTAAGAACTATTTTACTTTATCACCTGACCAGGGTTTGAAATACTTGACTAGAGTTGGCTTTTCTGCAGCTTGTGGCAAGGGTCAGGTCTGCCATGTAAAAAGCAAGAATTTGCAGGATCTGTGCAAAGGCCAAATCTTTCACACTAGCAAAAGATGTCTTTACCTGCCTGGCGATGTGCAGCAGAGAGTACGGAAATAATATAGATGAGACTTCTGCTGAGCCAGAAAGCTATTGAAAATATCAGCAGAAATCTACTCACTCCCAATGGGTCACAGTGCACTTGTGGGGCTTGTAGTATGCAGAGAGACAAACAGAGGCGGTTTTGTTCAAGGAGGTGCTTAGGTAAGCCAGTTAATATATATGCATGTGTATATATGTATACAAGTACCTTTATATATATATATGCTTAAGATTTTTTCTTAATTGCAGTGAAATGGGTTCCTTGAATACACCTCCTGGTAGTTTAAATGGGCTGCTGCAAATCTACCAGTTCTGAGAATATTTAAATTAGTGGGGTGGGGTCTTTGAACTGTTCCTATGCCAAAGGTGGAATGGGGTTTTCTGTCACATACAGGAGTTATTTTACCTTCTAGTTTAGCTGTTTATTTTTCTTTGGGTGGTGCTTGCAGTCTGGAGGCTGGGCATGAGCCAGTGGAGGGCCACTCTGCAGGAGATGCGAGGCTTATTCCTGGCATCTCGAGTGCTCCAGTGTCAGAAAATAAAGGCTGACCAAAAATCTTCTTAGTCTTCTCCATTTTGCTTCTTTAGACAATTTCCTTTTTTTAAAAAAAAAAAGAAACAAACCACACTTCATGGCTTTCCTCCTTGAGCAAAACTTTGTACAACTCATGAGACAATTTGTGGGTATTTTCACCTAGTTAGTGGAAAGCTAATTATTTTCTGTAGATGGGGGTTTTCTGCATGTCTGTACATGGAATGAAAGGATACCACCCTTGGCTCAGGTTGGTATGGTAACAGCAAAAAGGCATGTATTTATTCATTAAAACTGCTGGCAGGGATTTTAATTCCAATGGTTTTGTGTGTTGTGCCTCCATCTTTGAAAGAGCATTAAATCTTCTAGCTGTTTCTCAATGTTGTGGTTAACCCCAGCCGGCAACTGAGCACCATGCAGCCGCTCGCTCACTCCCCCCCCGGTGGGATGGGGGGGAGAATCAGGAGGGGAATAA
>NW_009218673.1:77817-108289 GCF_000690835.1 Fulmarus glacialis
TGACTTGGGAAGACAAACACCATCACTCCGAACATCCCCCCTTCCTTCCTCATCCCCAGCTCTATATGCTGAGCATGACGTCATATGGTATGGAATAGCCCATTGGCCAGCTGGGCCAGCCATCCTGGCCACACTCCCTCCCAGCCCCCCGTGCACCTGGCAGGGCACGGGAAGATGTTGACTAGCGTAAACATTACTTAGCAACAACTAACACATCATTGTGTTATCAACACTATTCTCATACTACATCCAAAACACAGCACTATACCAGTTAATAGGAAGAAAATCAGCTCCATCCCAGCCGAAACCAGGACACTCAAAAATAAGTCAAACAGTTTCTGGACTAGCTTTTAGGTCTCTTAAGATCACAAGGATGCAAAGAGATACCCAGAATGTTCACCTTCCTATTACTTGGGAAACTGCAACCAGGCCACTTTGGTAGCCGTGCTATTCAAGTACATCAGATGTTCTTTGTGAACGTGTTTTCATTGATTTTTAGCTATGTATTCAAATATATTAAAATTACTATCCTGGACTGTCTTGCTGTGTTTTACTGGCTTATCTTTGTACATCGTCTGAAACAAGACTTTCTCCTACCCCTACACTTTTTCCCTGTAAACTGTTACAGGAGTTCATATTGATGTTTTTCCTACATTTCAAAAAAACATACAGGACATATTCTTGCCTTTATTTTGTGAGCAAAATATACTTGAATGTTGGAAGAAAGTAAAGTCTTGTGTTTGTTTAATCACATTATAAATCCATGTATAAATGGATTTTAGAAAACCTGAATGAGTATCAGTGTAAGTAGCATAAGCTTTGTTACCAAAGTTTCATCCATCTCATGGGGCTAACTTATCTATTCATGCAGGTTTTTGCCTGAGGAGGGAAGATTAGAAAAAAAACTTTAGTAGGAGCTAGTCTCCTTTGATCACACATTATATGATATATGATATATGCTGCGGCTTTTTAATGCCAGGAGTCTGCTAAAAGCTCAATAAATGGTCTCAATTTATAAATAGAAAAGCAAAGCAGGCAACCTTTCTGTGGAAAAGACCAATAAACTGATAGCAGTAGTATTCTTAAATCTAACAGATGCACTAAAAATGAATACTTGATTATGCAGACTTGCCATGAATTTGAGATATTTTCTGAAGGCTGGCTTCTTGTAATCATTTCAGAATCATTTGTCTGAGACTTTGATGTTAAAAGAGGAGTTGCCTTAACCTCAGGAAAAAAAGAAAACAACAGGTAAATGACTCTGACATTCACTTCCAGATCGTTAGATTAGCTTGTAAGAAATGGCCTTATAGCCTAACTCAAACTCACTAAGTGACACAAGCTTTTCCTTTTATTTAAAAGGGCTTTGATCCAAACCTTTGTAAATTGTATGAGAAATGCTTGGAATTGAGCCAGTTATGCTTTTTTTGATGGTCAGCTGAAACCACTGAAATAAAAAGAAGTAGACAGGAAGGCACTAAGCCAAACCTCAGGTGAGAGGTAAAATTTTGGGACTGTTGGGAAACCAGAAATTGTTTTAGGTAGGATGCCCAACAACATATATACTGTACTCTTTACCTAGAAAAGAGATCCGTATTTCCATGTTCAGCTACTGTTTTAACAAGTAACACAAAAACATGCCTTTTATGCAGTGTTAAAATTATTCTTCATTGCAGCTTTTCTGAAGGCCAAATTCTTCAGTGCACTGTGCTGTAATTGGTAAATATATCTGCAGTAGATGCAAATGTTTTGTACAAACTAACTCTGAACCGACAGCAATTTCTTGAATCTATTTTTCCCTTTAACTTGGTCTAGTTCCACACATTCTTCTTACAATCTAAAGCCTGTTTTTCATTTTTATGCCCTAAAAAAATCTTTATAGTTAGTGTCTGTGCTCCCTTGACACTGTCACTGAACCAAGCTACACAGATCCAGCTCTTTTAATCTTCTCTAATAAGTCAGTCTCCCTCCATCTGCCTCAATTTTTGTTGCTCTCTGAACTACCTCCAGTTTGTCCATCTCCTGCTAATGAGGTGAACTACCGCCAAAGCTCTTGGGAATGAGACTAATTCCTCCCTGACCGCTGACATGATCCTTCGTGACGTGTGCTGTGGTGGGAATAGAAAGGGATTGGGAAGAGTATACAAGTGGAGGAGCTCATCGACAGCAAAATATGTATTAGTTGTAGTAAGTCTGAGATAGGAGAACTGATTGCTCATGGCAGACTTTCCTTGCTGGTCCTCTTCCTAATCTGAACTTGCAACACCCACCAAGTTACACTGGATTTCCCTTCTCCCAGCTGTGAGTTGTTTCCCCGTTTCACCTCTGGCTCCCTCTCCTCTCCTGTGCTGCTTCTATATGCTCTTCATCGCAGAGCTATGCCTCCCTCCAAGTGCCCAGCTCAAACGTGCTGGTATGGGCCTTTCTCTCTTTCACAGTCCCTTCCCACAAGGAGGAATTTGATATCCAGCAGAGTGCTATATACTCTTAAAATGATCAGCCTGCTCCATGTTTTTTGCAGGCAAATTGGTTCTGCCGCATTAGAGCAGGAGAAGGTGGGGAAGATGTCCAGTAGCCCTTTGCCCCTGTGGGACTTGCTCTGTGGACCGTTCCTGAGAAAGCTCTGCTCTTCAGAGATGGGATTTGCTTTTATGGCTGAAACTGTGCTGTGACTGAGAAGCAGGTCTCTCTTGGAGCATTAGGCAGTCTTTTTTTATGTACTCTAGACCCAGGTCCTACAGCCACCTTCAAGATAAGGATTGAGATATTAAATTTAACTTGATAATTTAATGGGAAGCCAGCCATGAAGGAAAGCCAGGTTGTTACAGTCCTTGGTGCTGAGGAGATCTTTGATTGTGCCTGTACTTACAGAAGTACTGTATTTCCTTTCCTTCTCTAGGAAAATTGTCCTAGAGAACAGGGGTGGTTTTCTATTTGTTGTTGGCCAAATTTTAGTTATACTAATTAAAGCTACTTCCTTGCTGGTCTGACATTTGGATTTTGGTAGACTACTTACCAGTAATACCCAGTAGTTCATTAAAGTTGCCTTCCTTCTGTTGTATGTATTAGTTTCACTGTATTTTCCATAGCATATTTTTTCAAGACACAAGTGACTTCACTTGAATAAGGAAGAAACATTGCATGCAGAAATAATCTATGACGTTAGAAACTGATAAGCTGCAAAAGAGTACTAATTAAAACTGCTGGAGGCACATTGAATATAAAGGAACCATCTATAACAGGGAACCATCTCTGTTAGCCCTTTGTCTTCATAACCAAACAGCAGTCATCAGTTATAACCGATCATGAGAGAAAGGCAATCTTGGCATTACTCAGTTTTCCCCGTGCTTCCTCATGAGTCTTTGCATCCATAAAGCATTTGGTGATTTTTATCCTCCTCCGCCCCATCTCCTGTATCTTTGCTATTCAGTCACTGAAGACTAGGCATGCAATGAGCATTTGTATTTTCTGTATCAGTGCATGGGAATTTGTGCATTCAAACGCACGTCTTGCTCTTTTCTGAAGTTTGCTGTTGGAAAAAGATACAAAGAAATATGAAGCTTTGCAGTTCTGGGGTCTTAGTCAATGTTTTCATGGAAGTAAGCTAGAGTCAAAGGCAACCCAAGCTTCCTCTTTTTCTCTCGAGGGATCCTAAGCTTACCTAGCCTGTCTACTTATTTTAACATCTCGCCTAGTCAGACAGGAATTTCTGGCTGTTGCTCAGTGATGTATATGTGCACACTGACAGCAAAGCTCTGAGATCTAGGAAGAAGAGGGTGGCTTTTGTTGCATTATTTTTTTAATCTTTAGAAGTAAATTACTGCAAATTATATTGCAATTACATCAGCTTTTTCTGGAATATTAATACAAGGCTAGATTTTACAGGATTTTAAGACTGATCTCAAGATTTAATCCAAAATTAAGTGTTTTAATAATTCAGTTTGGGAATTCTTGACTTTGTTAAAGGTTAGCATCTAACCTGGGAGAGTCATGAATATTATGCCTTACAATAACAAGTTTAAGTGGTCCAGTATATAAAGGACCATGATGCATGCTCTGTGTGTAGTCCTGAGTCAAACACCTGGAGTATGTTGTCTCCTTGCTTCAAAGGATGGGTAGAACTTGTGCTGTGGGATATCTCCTATCTTCTAGCGGGCATGTTCCTAACACTGTCAGTAAAGCTCTCCCCACTTCACACCAGGTGCTTAAATACCAGTGCCTATCATGGGAAGTCTTTCTTCTCCATGCTGTCCTCATGTGAAAGGTGCTCTAAGGCAGGCAGGCAAGGAGCATAAATGTGGTTTCCAGGCCCAAAAGCCAACATGGAGGTTTTCACTCAGATCCTCTTGGCTTGTAGATGATACAGTCCGGGGAAGGAATTCCCTTCCTCCACAGAGACAAACCTCGCTACCTTTCTCAAGTGGAGGAATCTGATGAAAACACCTCAGTTTCCCTTCCAGACTGAAGCAGGGGAGAGCAGAGGACCTCAGTAAAATGGGTGCAGGTAAACCATGAGGGTTTAGTCAAATCATTGAGAGGAAACTCCTGACGAGCATTTGGATTTGGCGCTTTCCTTGAAGGCATTTGAGTTATGAAGGGTAGGACATGGTTACATTTAAATGTTCAATGAGCCTTAACCTGTTCTTGTTTGGTGGCGTTTAACTGAACCACCTCTATTGTGCTCTGACAGTTCAGTCCTCGGGCACATACTGGGCTTGCGGCCACGGAGTTCGCTGTCATGGCACATGCCGAGTGCCCAAATTGTGGTGGGTCCATCAGCTGCTGCTCTCTCCAGGTATCTCACCAGCATGCCAACAGCACCCTGACAGGGGGAGACAGCAGAGTGCTCTGCAATCCACATGTGCAAAAAAAAAAAAGCAAGGGAAAAATGAAACTACCTGGATGTCGAAAAATCCTGACATCCCCCTCTGAACTCCCCAAGTTCACACTGAAGGTTTGGGGATTTGTCCATATGTCTATTTATAAAGAGGAGAGGAAAAAAAAAATCCAACTTGAGCATCTTCTCGCATGCTGGTGCTGTCTGCCCCTGCATTAGCACAGCCCTGAGGGGCTGGCGAGCTGCCTGGAAGAAGCGGGCAGCTGCCTGTCGGTCCTTCTGCAGCCTCCATGCTGGGCAGGGGCCGTGCCCGCTGCGAGACCTCAGCTGCTGGGGCAAAGAGTGCTCGCTTTGGCATTGCGAGGCAGCAGCTGAAGCAGAAGTCATGTTTGAAAATATTTCACTGTTGAATTGCAGTTCATTTAAATAAGACAGTCTAGCTGATCTTTTCTTGTTCCTGCTAGTCTGGGAAAGGCAGATCATGTGCCTTTGAGTGCTGTTCTGCCTAGCAGTGCTCGCCTCAGCATAAAGACTGAAATCTGGCTCTTTTCCTGCGGTTTGGATCTTCTTATTCTTTGTTGTACGCATATCACTCGAGAGATTTACTTGACCCATCAATGTAAGTTTGCTGTATAAAGGAAAAGCACACGCCTATTTAATTTTCATCATCTGAATTTCTAGCACTACTACTCTAGAGACACTTTTGGCTAGAGAAAACAGTGATTTAAAACATAAAGCAGCATTTATGGCCTATTTTCCACTATTTATAAATTTTAGTAAACATACATGCCTGATGAATCATGATAGTGTCTTCTGCAGTCAAAGCTCACTGGGATAAATGTTTTATGCATAGTCAGTAGTTATGTTTATGCAAAGGAGAAAATACAGATACAAGTCTTTCTGTCTTAAATGGTAACCCTGAGTTTAGACCTTTTTTTCTTTTTTATAGCAGGAGGGAGATAAAAGTTATGATTTTTAAGGAACACAAAGCAAACACAAACAGACTTTGTGTTTATGTTCAATAGTAACACTGATTGTATATTTTGGGGTTGGGAAAAGTGCTTAAAAATTTTCTTACAAAATCAGCCTGAATAAACGTTGCATACAAAGCTGTAATAACACCTGAAATAACACTTGATGTTACTTCACCAGACTGGCTTGAAGGGTACATGCTCCATCGATTTTTCAGAGCTTATTGCTTGTAATATTTCGGCCAGAACACTCATGACAACTCCTTGCTATTATCAGGCTCGGGGCAGGCAGCTGGGAGCTGACAGTAACATCTGACATGTTGCATACCTCGGGTTGATAGAGATTTACTGTTTTCAAAGTGGTTATGTAGATCAAAACAGCACCTTTACTGTTTTGAATCCTCTTGCAGTGCTCTCGTATAATGTTTTTACAGTATCTTATTGCTCATCTGAAAGATTGCTTGTTTTGGTCATAAAGATTCACATCTGTGCTGCTTTTGTAAGGAAGGAACTATGGGGAGGGTGATAATATAAGTAGTACTGTCAAGAATATTTTACTGGTATAGTCTGCAACCTAAAACTGTTATTTGGATGTTTGTTTATTTTGCACCCAGGTAAATACTGGTGGGGGTTTTTCCCTTCTAGACAGTGTACTAGTGATCGACTTATTTATCTACAGCAACAGGATCTGGACTATGATCCACTCGGCATTTATGAGCTGAACCTCCTCTTTTCCATAAGAAAAAAAGGTTCCCTGAAAATACAGCTACTACAGCTACTACTAGTCCTCCAGTTGCTGGTTTAACTGAATTCTTGTAACTTAATTAAAAATAAAATTTAGGTTAAGATAGGGATAATCCCATAAAGCAAAACAGAGTTTGGGCCTTAGAAATCAGTGCTGGCCTAGTGCAGTGGGTTGTCTAGTCTTTGAAGGAAAACGGGCACATGAAATATCTAACTCTAACACTTCTGAAGCGCGGCTGCAACTCCTATTTGTACTGATCAAGGCTTAGTTGGTGTGATTCAGCTTAGACAACTAAATCAGGTTAGTTTAGACTGCCCTGAATCAAAATAATGGTGTTTTATGTTTTTTAAGAGGGAAAAGTAAGGAAAAAAAAAAAAACAAGTAGTCTAAAACTTTTTCTAGTGCTTTTTTCCTACCATTGCAGTTACAGCATTTGCCATAAGATAAAAACTGTCAGTAACAAACTACTATTTAGATTTAGGATGCCAGAGAACATATCTGACACACATACCAAGAACATAAACAGTGTCCATAACAGGGAAAATTATAATGAATTGGAAACTTTCTTCCAAAGGGCTGTCACGAGCAGGCTGCATCCTGAACACATAAATAGGGACACTGCCAGAATTATTCCTTAGAGATTGGTAAAGCGTGTTGCATCTTTAGACTGAGAGGCTTGTGCTAGATAACATCCCAAGATTGCTAGTCTTGGGCTGTGTTATTTGTGTGGAAGGAAAAGGATTTTTAGCCCTGGACAGAAATCTCTATTTCCTCCCACAAAAACAGTTCACTGTGCCTTGCAGTGATTTGTGGAGTGAGAGGCAGCAGTAATTCATCAGGGCAAGGCAGCTGCCTGCAGGACACAACATCAAGTTGTCATTGTTTTCCCCACCGCTAATAACATGTTTAAAAAAAAAAAAAAGTGGTGAAGATTGATGCTAGTTGCCAAATCAAGGTGATGTATGAGCAGGTATTTTGCCTAATTCCTCCATGTTGTTTAGTTACTGAATTTCAGTCCTGACCTCTTGCTTTCCCCGTCTTGAATTTCCCTTATTGCAGTCACGTAGTTCTTTGGCACTGCCAGCTCGTACCTGTGCTGGACTGATGTCTGCTTTGCATGCCCTGGTAACACAATCATGCTTTCTCACCTCATTTTTTTTGGCAATGATTGTAAATTGGTGTTAACAAATACCTGGGGGGGTGAAAGCCACAAGCTCTCGAGTTAATACGTTGTTGCCAAGGCCTTGTCAAACTTCTCTTGAGACAGGAGGAGTTTACTGCAGCCACCAGTAGGCTCAGCCATCAGCAAAGACCCACCTCACCCTGGCTGTGGTCAGTCATGGGTAGCTACCAATTAGGTGGCATATCATTAGGGCTGCACCTATTAGGATTTGACTTGGATGCTCCAAAACTGACCTACCGAGCTGTTTCTATAAGCCGCTTAGAGGGAATTGTTTACCCCATACTAACATCACTATGCAGGCAAAACTTCGTGTAGTGGCTTTTTTCAAGGGGAGTGGTTTTTATAGCATAGCTGATGTTACTGTGAGAGCTGGTGTGACTACACCCGTGGGAAGATGTGCTGCATCTGCCAGAAAGGGCCTGCAAATAGACGCACCAGCAGAAAGAGACCTTCGTCTGCACTGCAGACGCGCCCCGTGCTTGTTCCCTCTGACCAGGCTGCAGCAATGCTGCTCTCTACCTGCCTTCACCTCTGGTTTATGTTTTGGGTTTTTTTCTGAAGGAATGCATGGACTTTTTTCTGCTGTAGAGGAATATCACACTTACAAAAGAAAGACTTGTGAATCTTCAAGTGTGTACAAAAAGAGACTGACCTCAGTTGCCTAAGAAAGGCTTTGTGCTAGGAGAAACTTCAGATCCCTGTGCCTATCTGAGTTTCATACATGGGCTATCCTGGTACACATACAAAAGATAAAGGGTTTGTTTGCATCCTCGCAAATATACACTTATCTGTGTTTATACATGTGCAAATTTATACCATGCATGCTTCAAAAGTGTAGTGTTCAGCTTATGCCCATTTGTAGTGGAAACCTTTTCCTACTAAATTTCATTGATTTCTTCAAGGGAGGAGGGAATCGAAATGTGAGCAACTTGGGTACTAAATATAACTGCCTCTCAGAATACGCCTCTAGTTTGTAATAGCACAGAAAATCTGTATATCAGACTCCAGAGCTGCAAACTATTGCAATAATTTAAGTAAATAAGCTGATTTTATCACTATGGAAAGTTTCCTTGCTGAGCTAGATGTACTGATATATTTGTCTTTTCCTGAATATAAATGTCTACTACTGATGGAAACAGTCAGCTGTCACTACAACACAAATGCAAATTGAAAACTAATGGTTGAACAATTAAGATCTAGTGCACGGAGCTTATTGCCACTGGAGGACTGTAATTGAATTCCTATTGCTGTCAGACAGGTTGAAAATTACTGTAATGAAGAGCATCAGTTTTCTGCTCTATGTGTCATTGTTTCCCAGCCAAGGAGCATTACTGTTAAAGCGTGATCAAACGGCATTGGGAAAAGAGTAAAAAATGACAGAGGAATGCTACCTGTCATTAAAGGGGAAAGTAACTAACGTTCTTGCTGTCAGACAGGTTGAAAATTACTGTAATGAAGAGCATCAGTTTTCTGCTCTATGTGTCATTGTTTCCCAGCCAAGGAGCATTAATGTTAGAGTTTCCCACAAATAGATCAAACGGCATTGGGAAAAGAGTAAAAAATGACAGAGGAATGCTACCTGTCATTAAAGGGGAAAGTAACTAACGTTCTTTTTAGTTTGATTCCCACATGCCCATGAAATCCAGGAATCTAAAATCAAGGCTCTTCCCAAGCAATCCTGGTTGTGTCACTGTGCATGCAGAGTGAAATGAGTGATCAGACAGCAGTGTACCCGAACACTGGGCAATACAGTAAATAATTTGATAACTCAGTAACTCTCTAACACCCTAAAGCCTTTCACAATATAATAGACAGTTCTGCTGTCTACTCCAACACATTTGTAAATAATCTTTGGCTATAAGTGTGAAAGTAGATACTTCTTTTACTATATATCTTCTTTAAAATATATAAGGTATGCATAAACATATGTGCATAGCATCTTAATTACAAGCATCCTGTTTGAATAATCTCTAGAATGAGCAAATTTATAGGAGATATATATTGAAGGATACAAACAAGGAAAGATTAAATCATTACTTACAAAATACATTAGCTGGTGTCAACTTCTGCTTCTGATATTGATATTCCTACTTCTAACATTGCAGGAAAAGGGAGTTGTCTAAGATTTGTTTCTTTGAGTTTCTTGTTTGGGGAGGTTATAGCCCATAATAAAGAGCAACTCTATGTTCTGGGTCACTCTGCAGGGGAAACTTCCATCCCATCTCAAATCTGAGAAATCAGTTTTGTAGTCACTGAAGATGACTGGGGTGTCCCAGCACCCCTCCCTTAATATAGTGTCTGTGAGCAAGATGTTTGCATTAGCCAGGCTGGGTCCCTGCACTGGGAGCTGGAAAGGGTTGGTCTTCTGAATCGCCTCCAGAAACTCTGTGCAGGGTGGAAGAACCCACTGCTCCGAACTTCAGCACATCTGTTAGACATCTAACATTAGACTGTGGTAGTACTTTGTCTGCTTGGTGTTTGGAGATGACACTTAAGCTGTCTGATAACAGTTCTTGCACTCAGAAATGCCCAAGAGGTATCGTACCCTGCAAGAAAGAAGGAAATTTGGTCTGACAGTGATACTCGCCACTTCCTGAGGCGTACCAGCCTTCCTCCTTCTGGACCTAATGCCTCAATAGATGCATGTATAAAGAACTCGTCTGCTGCTGTTCTATAAATCCAGAGAACAATTTGCTTTGGAGATGTCAGCTTTCCTGTAAAAAGGGCAGTTTAAAATTTTTCAGTAGTAATATGATTGGCAAGTTTATCAAGGGATTAAGGCTATTGATGAAGCATTTTGATACGAAATCTCAGTTTGTCCAGCTCTGTCCCTGATGTGGCAGCAGGCTTGAGTTGCGCCTCAGACAATACAGGTGCAGATCCAGCAGCACAGAGAGAAAGCACCAGCTTCATCTAAGGAACTACAAAATGTTTTGTTAGACTGGGTCATAAATGCCATATGTTATGAAACTTATTTGAATTTAAAATATTGCTGTTGTGAGTAATTCTGTCTGTTTAATTTTCAATTACCCTGCTCAGCGTGATTGTGCATTATATTAAACGTGAAAAGAGAACGAACGTTCTGGAATATGAACAAGCAACATGTTGTAACTGTCTGAATTCTCTAGTCACTTTACAATTTTAAATAGTGCAGTAGGAAAATAAAAATGAGGCTTCTGCACAGATTTTGTTTCTATTTTCTAGTCCTCAAAGTTCCTGCATGTATTCAATACATGACTGTATATACCCCACCATACAAATGAAGACAAAATGGCAATTTTCCTGCTTGCTCTATAAGCTACGCAGCTAAGACGATGCATAAGGAAAAGGACTCCTTTCTCCAGTGGATTTCTGAGTATCACTTATTTTCAGTCTCATGTAGTATGAACTTCCTGCGCTCGTGATCCTCAGTAAGTGCTCAGAGCTCATTAGTAACCTGGTTTGTAGCTGAATCCACTTACTTTAGACCAGCAGTGAATTCTCAACAGAAAATTACCTGATTGACTGTTGTTAGCTTTGGTTTCCATATTGGAAGTGTAAATCTGTCTGGATGCTGCACAGTAATTCTATTGTCACATTGAATATTTAGTACTCTAACAGAATTCAATGCAGCATTTATTTCTGTAGATACTAGCAGTTGATGGGACTATCCAGTTCATATTGCTTCAAGAACCATTAGATCAAAGCAGAAGAGAAGCAGCTCAAAACAGATGCAGTTTTCTTTAAAGCACTCCAGTGCTATAAACTTCATGCTAATGCGGAGGTGGTAATGACAAACAGCTTCCTTTTGGCAAAAGCAAACCAATTACAATCTAATAAACATGTTACACCCCAGCAGCTAAATAATTCATGGTATTGGCAGAAGGTCTCTGCCCTGTAAGTCTTTTCAGTCCAATATAGCGAGATGGTAATATATCAGAGAGATCCATCTACCCCCTTATTAAGAGGTTATTGTGTGTTAATAGCAAAACGCCCTCAGATACAGGGTTTTCCAGCGCATTGTGTGACATGCTTGAAAAGCAAAAGCCACGTAATCAAGATCCTCAAATTAAAATGCTCTCACTTTTATAGGATGGTTTCACCCTTAATGAATACTAAAAGTCTAAGCTTTGTTTCAAGTAACAAAGACATTATATGTTTCTGAATGATGATGAACGATGTACTCCAAGTGCGTCATTTAACAACAAGCTACACAAAGGCTGGACACTTTTCCGGGCTAATAGTTTTATAACTAGTAATCACCTGATTTGGGCACCTGACTTCTCTCATTAAAAAGATCTTTGCTCATGCTGAAAGAATACCAGGATATCTGGAAAGCTCAGCTCTTTCTGGGATCTGGCCAGCTGTGCAATATATTCCAGGCTGGTGACACCCACCTTGGTGGGAATGGTTGGGGAATTTAAGGCATGTACCTCTCTTGGGAGGACTCAGCCCATTTGATAAAGACAAGTGATCTTGTTATCCTTAACTTGAAAAAGCAGTATTCCATACCAAAATTATAATAGGCCATAAATAGTAGGAAAGAGCTACCATGTGAGAAGTCCACTTATCCCAAAAATATTCATTCTTGCTTACAGTGGTGATTTTTAAGTAAAAATCAGAGCAGACAACTTGTGGTTGCTTTCTCCCTGCACATACCTATAACATTCTGCTTGCTTCCCTGGATACTTTCATGTTATCTAGTGTTTTCATCCATCTTTTCCTAGTTCCTGAGGTCTAGAATTGTGCACCCAGCTCCACCACAGTGGACACAAGAGAAATGATCTGATGACACCAGAGAGCAGATTTGGTATGGAAAGTATTTAAAACAGCTAATTGCCATGCTCTTCGCTCTACTTCTGGCACTAAAAGCTATTCTAGGGCTTGCCAAACCTTCATACTTTATGCTCCTGTGTTGCTTACTTGATAGGGAACACCAGAAAACCAAAGTGGTAGCAACTGGGAGCTAACTGGTGTAACTGAAGACTGTCCAGTTCCCACTGTGTGGCCTAATGTCTATGAATAAGAATAGGAAATAATCCCTCCTATGAAGGGATTTCTTATAACTTCCAGTTCATTGGATTAGTTCCACACTGAAACAACATTTCATGTGGCCAATTTACATTAGCACTAAGCCAAGCTTGACTGCACACTGCCTTACCAGAAAACATATGAGGTGTGTTTGTCAGATGCAATGCTGGCTGCTATCTGAGGAAAAAACTGGCACCAGAAGAAATAAGAAGGCTCGTTCCTGAATGTGATGTCTCAAATGCCAAAATCTTACGGTTTAATTTGTGGGTTGTTTTATTCTAGGCCTAATGACAGATAATCAACCACTTCTATTTTCTTATAATTCATAAAGAGGGCTCAGTTCTGGCAATCTCAGTGTTCCTTTTCTTGAAGGTATTTATAACTCAAAGGAGAAAAAAAATCTCCTTTCAGAATATCTCTTTGTAAAGAAGACAAAGTCTTGTGGATTATCCTTACTTCAGCTAGAAAAAAGCCATTAATACTTCTCAGACGCTCTTTTCTTCACCAGATCTTTTTTCTGTAAAGGGAACTCTACCACTCTTTAAAACAAGAACAATGGTAGTTTTCAACTGCCAGGGGTGCAATTCTTCTATAAACTTTAAAAAAAAAAAAAAGAAATTACTGAGGTGCTTTTAGAGTCTATAACAAGAGCCAAGTTTACAAGATAAAAATGTAAAAATGCCAGATCAAACAGATTCAGCTGTAAGTTCTGAATGAACTCAAATGTTTATTAACATAACTTGATATTGACCCCAAGAGAACAATTAATTAAATGGTTTCAGCAGTGAGTGTTGAAAAATACTATCTGCGATGGATTTGTCCTTTTTCTGTGTTTGGTCTAATCAGCACAGAGAACATTACAGTAAATATTGTTAACTTCATCACCTTTGTCTCAATTTAAAAATGTGTGAAAAGCTCTGCTCCAGTTTTCTCCATGACTGATTTTCCTGGGGAAGATTTTAAAGTTTATATCTAGAGCCAAATTCACTTCTGTCATATGTGCAAAACCACTTAAAACATTGCTAGCGTTGATACGAAGGAACGAGTGAGAGAGTTCCTATTTTGGTGGATTTGTCCATTGGTTTTGTGAACAGGAAAAAAAAAACATTCAGCTTGTTTAATTTTTATCTTGTGATTCAATCTTGCAAATACTTTCATATTAATGATATATAAAAGTGCATGTGTTGTCCACTTACGTGGCATAAAATTATGCTCGTTCTTAAGCCAGTGCAGAACGGGGACTCTAACAAAAAAAATCAATCGGTATTAAACCACTTTCTTCTGCAATATACATTTTGCAAAGCAAGGTAATGCTTTCCATAAGCGTGAGAAATGTGTGGAAGCTGAAGCCTGGGAGTATTAGGCTTCCTTGCCTGCTCACAGAGGATAATGAATGATTTCAAGTCTCTAATACCTTCCTTAGACTTCTCACTTCTCAGAGACCAGAAGTTGTTGCTTCCTAGAGGTAGCCATGTAGTACATGTCACGCTGTTTCTGCAGTTTACTAGTGTTGTGTTAATTATATCACTTGCAAATGAAAGCTAATTCATTGAAGGCTCTTCCAAGATTTTTATTTCATTTTCCTGCCCGCTAATGTTAGTAACTCGGATTTTCTAAGCTTTTTTTCCCCTCCTGTGAACATCAGCATCTTTGTGTCTGAATTTCCTTAAGGCAATGTATTTTCATATTTAAATGCTTTTTGCATAATGTTTTTTTTTTTCCTTTGGGGTTTTTTTTAAGTGGAAAGGAATTTGGCTCCCTTCTAGGAGAGTCTGCTGTAATTTTAGGTAAGAGTCAATAGCAAAGAGGTCTCTGTTTGCAACCTGCTTTTGAAATACAGAGGCAGCAGCTAAGTGTAACTTTTATATTGATGAAGCCCATTACAGGCTAGATGTATGAACGTGGTTCCTTAAAATGATAGCTTGTCCTTGTTATCTAGTTCTATGCCAATATATGCCACACTATGGTGGTAAGATTTCCAGGGACAGTCATCATTTCTTTCTAGGTAAAGAAAATTGTAGTATCTAGTATAAAAGTTCAGTGTTATATCAGAAAGATCCAGCACAGATTTATAGTAGTCAGAAATAAAAACCTGTCAAGACCTGAATTTCAAGCAGTGACTCGAGTATCATCGTGCTCGGTGCTAAAATGCTGAGGGTGGTGGAATTGTGGGGATTCTCAGAAATGCAATAAATTCTATGATAGATGGAAGAGGTTGTTCACTTCCCTTTCATGTCACAGAGGCTTCTCATTTAATAATAAATAGTTCAGAATTTTTGAAAACATACTAACATACTGACCACAGATGTTTCAGTTGTTTATTTATATTAAATCTAGATTTTTCTCTCCTTTAATACCTGCCAATGCTATATTTTCCTTTTTCCTAGTCTAACCTGAGCTAATGCAAAAACAGTTGACTGCCACTATGAATTCATTCCACAATAATCTTGCAGTTTTCCAAATACTCGGTGTCTAGTTTCGTCAGATGTGGTCTGACTGGCTTAGTCTCAGCTGGCCTCAATTTGCTAAAAGAAACCGTTGAATGAAAGTAATGCTTATTATAGAGATGAAAAGCGGTATTACCCCATGGAACTTTTTTCTTGAATGGTCAAAAATACCCTCGAGGGAGGCTCCGAGTGACCTGGTTTCCTACTGATGGTCGCACGTTAAGCACTTGCCCAGCTGTGGTGACATTAAACCTGCAACTGTTGAATGAAGCATGCAGGAGGTGAAGTGAGAGGGCGAGATGCTCAGTGCTTCCAGGAACAATATGGGACTTCATTAATTTTAGTAGTATATTATACCTTGGTAGGCAAACCTTTCTTTGTTTGCTCCAATGATATGTGGTCATTTTGAAATACAAAGCCCTTGAAAGCCATCTCTATGCAGAGAGATGTTTCTAGTCATCTGTCTGCTCACGGTCTACTTTTTCAAAGTTTCCTAGATGTCAGAGCCTCTCCAGCAGTGACAGTGACGGGAACACAGCAGTGACCTCAAACAGTTTCAGAAGTGGAAGGGCACAGCTTCCTACAGTTTACTGAAAGGAAAAAAAAGAAACACCAAACCACAAAACCAACCCTAGAACTGTTATCTGGGAGTGAAATGAAAATACTGTTAATTGTAAGATAGTCTGGCACCTTCTATTCCACCTCCACAAGTGCCTGCAGGCTGTACCTGCCAGGGCATGTGGGAGCACTTCCATTCCCTGCTCTTTCCAGAAATGGAGGGGTGCCCAGTGCCCCAGACAAAAGGTGTCTTACAAATCCACCCAGCCAGTGGAGTATTTCGGATGATGGAAGGAAAGAGGAGGCTGTATTGAGCCCTTCCTGTGAACACCGAGAGATATGGTAATGCTTCTGTCACTGGCAACTAGCTCAGTAAGTCAGAGGCTGCCGTTAAAGGCAGTTACTCAGCCTGGCAACAAGCTGCCCAAGTGTTTCAGAGGCAATGAAGTACTCGGGTACAGAAATCCTTGCAACGGTCCTGCACCCGCGTCCTTCCCTAGAGGGGAGCGGGGCTGGAGCACACGCAGTGTGCAGGCTCCCACGTGCTGGAGGTGACAGTAACGTATTGCGTGCCTGTCCTTTGGGGACAGCGTTATCCTTTGGGGAGGGAATAATGGAGTGGGATGTGTTTTTCAGCCACTGATGTTTTTCTGTCCTGCCAGTCTCTGTTAGTCACTGCGTGTGCCAGTGGGCAGTCCTATTCCTTTGCCCCAGCAATAACTGTAAAATTAACTTTCAGATATTCAAAACAGCTTGCAGGGATTTAGCCATGTAATTTCTTCTGACATTAGTGGGAGATACATGATTAAAACTTAGCTCAGTGGCCTGAAATTGTGCCTCCTGGTGTTGTGTTTTCACCTTATACTGGCACCAGTGATGCCTCAGCGTAGCCAGGGCTGCCGGAGGCAGATGGGCTCGAAGGCGGGGAGGTGACCTGCTACTTCTGCCTGTCGCTGAGATTTCTCATCCTGCTCGCTCTGGACACGCTGAGCAGGAGAATCTCCTTTGCAGAACGGTGATTAATGAAGCAGGAGGCGGTGCGGGAAGGAAGAAAGTTGGATGAAGGGGAAGGTGGAAGAGGAAGGACTGGCAGAGCATGAGTTGGTTTTCCTTGATTTTATTCTGTCCCAGCTTAGTCCTGTCTCCTCTAGTGCAAATTTCCAAGGGACTGCAACACGTACCTGTGTGGCCACCTCCCCAAGTGGCTGTAGTTAGCCAGAGAAAAGCTGGGTAATTTCTAAGGCTTTAACCTTGCATTTATATTCTTCATAAAAATAAATATGGATTGAGCAGTCAAAAGGGAACTAGAAGCAGCAGGACAAACTCTTAGGGGGGGAAAAAAGTGTCCTACAACTCAGCTCCTGTTCCAACTCATGAAAAGCGCACGTATCCTTCTTTGGGGGGTAAGTCTGTTTCAGCTACCACCTATTCCTGGGAAATACACGCTGCTGCTGCCCCAGGGGTTATTCACAGCAGTTTCCAGCCATTACAAATAACATAACTGAGGAAAGCTCAGAAAGGATGTATAATCTTTGGTCTCTGGCTAGAAAAAAATCCAGGACTTTGAAATACCTCATTCCCAAGAAGCATTTTGATTTAAAATTTGCCCTTTTGGTGTAATTCAAATTTCAGCACCAAAAGAATATTGGAGAAAGACCCTCCAGGTAATTTCTTTCTCTTCACTCGGTAATAAAAATTAATGTTATCCTTGTTCCTCATTTTGAAGCAGAATTATAAATCTATAGTCATATGAATGTTGCAAGCACTGTATACATTATTAATTGTCTGTAATAGACATAGTCTATTTTATATTTTTATAATACAGTCCCTCCTCTCCCATCACATCATCATAGTAAAAGTAATTTCGGAGTTAATATTCATAATTCTAGGAGAATGAGAAACGGGAGGTCTTCCCTTATGGCTTTTAACCCTACAATACATCTTCCTGAAGAAAAGGCACTTAGTGCTTGGAGCAGCTCAGGAGAGGTTAGTCCAGGTGACTTCAGGAGTTATTTTTGGTTTTCTCCCATCCTGGAGAGCGTTCAGCTGCTCCCTGTCTTGAAGGCTCTCTGTGTTAGCTGCCTGCAGCCTGGAGATATGTGACAAATATCCAAGTGTCCTGAGGACGTAAAAATGCCCTGGCCGTGCTGGTCCTCCTGACCTGTACTGCAGCGGAGGCTGTCACCTCCAGCTCCCTCCCGCCAGCACGCAGGGCTACCAAATTCTTGTCTGTTCCAGCTGGTTCCTTTGACATCTTAGCTAAAGTTGGAGGAAGAGAGGGGTGCAGTTTGTAATGCAAAGTGAGGCATTCACTTTCAGAATAATGCTTCAGAATATTTTCAGTGGATTAGTTGTTCTACTCTTCCTATACAAAATCATTTGATATAACTGTGTTGATTTACCAGGGAACCAATGAAAAGCAGTAAAAATGCCTGTAAAAAAAAAAAAAAATACAGTGAACTGAATAATAAGAATAATCTAAGGACACAATAGATTTCATCAGTTAGAGACAAACTTTTTATCGGAATATCTTGCTGGCATTTTTCCCTTAATATAATAGAATATTTGTGTTTAATTATCTGTGGTGATAAGGGATATCTGTGAGAGCTATTATAGAGACATCATTAAATTTTGCATCTACCCGGAAAAGAGATAATGATACCAATTACATGTATGAGTTCCAGTTTTGTAAACGTTTCTCACTAGAACAATAATCTAGCAGGACTTCAGAATCTTCCTTTAGCTTTATGCCATCAATCGTAACATGCTAACTGAGCAATCATTTACAGTGATAACAAATTATACAACATAAACCACTGTAGCAGAACAAAGCGTTTGCAGTGGTGTTCTAGCTGGTTAAACGAAGGACAGGTTCAGATGATGGAGTGGAAGAATACCATTTAAAATGTATTCAAAGCATCATAACTCTTATGGACTTAACTATTCGTGATGAGTTCCTAATAGCAAAGCTGTGCCCGTAAGTCACTGCTTGCTTCTCTCTGCCAGCATACAACTTGATTTTTCTTCTCGCTGTGTGGTGTTCCCCCAGGCAGCGCTCTGGCAGCTCTATGCCATAGCTAGCTGGTTCCTTCACTTGAAAGTAAAAACAAAAATCAATTATTCCCTGGGCTTGCATAGGGTGGAATTGAAACCTTAAAGAATTTGGCATCCCTGTTCAGGAGGTGCAAGGTGAGGCGTGCAGCGTGCCGAGTGCCTGGCAGCTATCGAGGGTCGGGGTCTCACTTGTGCTGTCTTGTTTTAGTGCAGGTAATAATGTGTTTGAGGCAAAGGCGGGTCGGTGATCATAACTCTGCTCCTAACGTGGAACTGAGCCGTGTCCTCAGGCTGGGTTATTCCACTAGTTAAAATACATCCACTTCTGCAACACCTACTTCATGGAATAAAACAGAACCTAATTTTCTAAACTGTGAAGTCAACTGTCGCAGCTTGCGTTCCTCTTACCCTTACAAACACAACACATTGTATTAGCTCAGGCTTGTTTCACGGGCTGAATGTTTGAGCTCCTTATAAGTACATTTTACTGAAACAAGCTTTCACAGTTGCTAAAGATTTTCAGTGGTAAAAATACATTCTCGGTGATTCATACTGTGCCTAGGCATATAGGAACAGGAGAGCAAAATTTGTGTTTTGTGATAACCCGGGCAAGAGGTGTTTTCCTCTGAAGACACAAGTCAATCTGCAGAAACCTATTGCAGAGAAATACCGAAACAATTAATATAATGTTTGTTTATTGCTATAATTCCCACTGGAGGGAAGAACACCAGGGGGTTTTATTTGGCTGAGTTACTGGTATCTTCCACGTGGAAATGATAACTAAAGCAAAACCCTGACCTAAACCCAAGGATTGGGGTTAAACATCTCTGAACCCCAGGAGCTCAGAAAAAGGTTTCAATATAGACTGTGGTTGCCTGGTTTGGGAAATTGTCTGGGCAGGCGGCTTATAGCCTACTACAAAGACCTATTTTCATGTGCTCACTTTCTTTTTCTCCTTCTATCAGGAACTTTTGTATTTTCTCCCACTGTATTGTGTCTGGCCACAGAAGGAGCAACCCAGGACATCTTGAAAACAATCTCAGTTCCACATTTCATTTTAATAGGAAAATGTGAAAGAATCATAATTCATATAAAATCATAATTCATATAATTAAGCTCTCTGTATGTATGTAAGTATATATAAAATCTACAGCAGTACACGTGCTGAAACCACCTCTTGCAGTTACCTATGGTCCCAACGTCCTCTTTTGGAGAGCTGGTGTCCTTCTCCCTCTTTCCTTATTTCAAACTAGGAGATCTTTGGGGCAATGATCTTTCTCACTATGGCATTGTGTGTTCCCAAGTATAATACAGGAGCCAAAGTTCTATTTTCTTGTAAAACATAAAAGGTAATGATAACAACAGCACTAGAAGTATAACAGCATTTCTTCTTATGTCTTTGCCACTGTTTTGTGAACTACTTATGGCCACTCGCTGCTCTTGTGAGTTTTTGCTGATAAAAGGCTGCGTGGTTTGACTTGGCATCACTGCTATGTCCCAGCCAGCCACCCTGGCTGTGCAGATTCCCCCCAGAGTAGTCAGCTGTGGGTCAAAGCAGGATAAGGCATCTGTAGAGAATTACTTTGGGCCCGAATTTGAAGAAAAATGTACAGTAAGCTGAGATGTCTGTAAAACTCTTCAATAGTCTGATTCTCAGCACTGTAGAGTCTTTTACATACTAATCGGTGTCAAACGAGATGATCTCCTTATCTCAGATGGGTGAATTCAAGTTTGAAATTTAGTGGTGCCCTCTCAGCATCTTGCAGAATATCTTACACGTCCTGGGTAAGAGGTTTATTTAGTATAAATTGAAAAGTTAATCAACTGGACTTGTGATTTTGTGCTGTGTACTTCTACCTGTGTAGTAATGGACTTTGCAGTTCATTTAGGACAAGGAGGTTGCTCTAGCAATCAGCTTAGCACCAGTTAATGTCCCATTAAACTGGTGTCAAGGTATCCCTTCAAAACAGATTGGAATGCTAGTTCACTTATTCTGATCCAAATTAACTGGTTGCTGTTTTGCTTGATATTAATCAAAGGTCTGCAGTGAGCTGCATGCATTAATTACATCTATATATGCATGCAAAGTGCATTTGATAATTTCTTCTCTACAAGAAGTATAAGGTCTGATATGCAAGAAGGTTTCATTTCAGTGTTGTGGTTTCACAGCCAGTGTCTGTGCTGTTTAAACCGGCATTAGCAGCTATTCACCCCTTGGCTCCCCCCCGGTGTTATTTCCACAGACGTACTTGTATGGTTGCATGAACTGCTTATGTGTTTGTCGCCCAAAAACTGCTCAGGTACACTGTCAACTTGGTGGGAAGGGTGGACATGCTTCACAAGGACTTAGATGTATATTTGGGGTGCAGACAAGCATTACACTTGTCATTGTAAGAGCATCTGTGTGAACCAAGCTTAAGAGGCACTAACACCTTCAAAGGAGTGAGGAGGGAAGAGCCTCCCCCTCCTGCTTGGCGTGATGAACAGTGGGTATGCACAGAAGTGGAGCATGAACCTCTAAACACTGAATAGAGGGTATGGAAGGAGAGTGAGTTACCCCGACGTGGTGTTTCCCACTGACTGCAGCCAGAGAAATGCATCTCTCACCCGAACACCAGAAAGATGTACGCTGGGGAAGCTTATTAACTGGTTACAGAGTGGGAAGTTAAAGCCCTTGGGACAGGAGACTAATGTGGTTTTGTTTCACCTGTCCTCTGTGCCTCCATAAACTTTTGGGTGTTGCATAGAAATACTTTTCATTCGCTTTTCTTTTAATTTGGCATTCAGGGGAATTGCCTAATGTCAAGACATTCTGTGGCGAGATTGCGATCTGGTAACGGCGATGCTGGGCCACTCAGACGTCCCCTGTTCCCCAGTATCTTCCTCCAGGGTATGCAAAGGTTGATGGGCTGGATCCCCACTGCAAGCCAGGGCCGGGACTGCCCATGCAATAGTAGGAAAGGAAGAAGCGCTGCCTGGTGATCACTGGTATCAGGAAATCTTTGTTATGTAGGCAGGTATTAATCTCATGCTTGAACCCTAAGGATCTGGGGGTAGCTTGAAACAACAGATTAGCTGGATTCTGGGTTGGATTCTGTCCTGGAGCTTGCAGCTTTTTAGGAAAATAAGAGAGTATGGGTGGATTAGGAAAGAAGCAGGACCCTTTAATCCATCCAGAATGGGTGATAGGAGCTGCAGAGCTGTGAGGCTACACAATCCGTTCTGGAACAGTAATGCACAGCTTTTTCTACCCACAAGGAAGGATGGTTCCCATATATCCATCCTTACTTCATTGGCCAGCCTCAATTCCTGGGTGCTGTAATGGCATGACCCTTCACAGAACAAGGTTTTCACGGGTGTCTGTACATCTGTCTGTTACAAACCATCGTGCTGAAAGGAATAAAATCCCTTTAAGCCCCAAATGCTCTTGGATTACTGGCAGTCCAAACTCCTAATCCACCTGTCACCTAAGAAGAATTTTGCTCCAAGATGAACGTCCTTCAGTCCTGTGTATTATTTTATGTATGGAAATCAGTACAAAGCTTCAAAAATAGCTATTCCAAAATCACAGATTAATAGATCTACCACTTCTCTCTGAAGTATTAAAATTAATGTTCTTTCTGGTCTTGTAAGAGGTGAGCTCCGCATGTTTCTGTAGAAAGGAGCACATCCAGGTGATCAAGCTTTAATTTTAACTAAGATGATGCTAATGAGCCATTACTCCTAGTGATTTGTACTGGGAAAAGGAAGTAGAAGAGAGGACAAGGGAAAGTAAGTGATACAATATCCTTCAGCTAAATATACCGTGTGGACTTAGTCCTTTGAACTGAAGTGTGCAAATAATTAGTACAGACAACCCAAAGATATGACAGCTTCTTTTCTGTGCTTATTAACACCGACAATTTTATCTTAGCAGCATGTAAGACTTAGTGTGAACAACAAATGAGTCACTGAAGCAAGGTATTCTGGAACTAAAGACTGGGGCGGGGTGGGTGGATTTTCCACAGAGGGGCAATGCAATGGAAGATGTGTCAGGGAAGAGCAGGGAAGTACTGTTGCAGATGTCCTATATTCAGAAATTGTATTTACTGTATAATATATTTTTATTTACATCCATGTCTCAAAACAACTAACAAAAGAAAAAACTTTTATATGTACATGGGGAAAATGGGGCACAAAGTTCAAGCACCAAGTTGGGACTATAAACCCTGCACTTTTATACATACATGGGGAAAATGGGGCATAAAGATCAAGCACCAAGTTGGGACTATAAACCCTGCCTTGAACTATTTTGTGTATTTGTAATAAAATGCTCATGTAGAGTTTGATACCCACACCAATATATACTTTCCTTAGTAAACGTCCCATTTGCTGATGTATTTGCCACTAAAGAATTAAGAAGGACAGTATAACCTGGTCAATGTCAGTCTAGATGATCTTGCTACTTGCTAGAAGAATAACATTATCACTATCAAGTGGATCTAATAATTAATTTCAACAGGATTAACTGTGTTGTAACATCACTTTAGTCCCAATCCTAAAGACAAAGATGTCAATGTGATTTGCTGAACTCTCTCACTCTTGTATAAGCTGTGAAAGCTGAAAGCCCTCTACACTTGCAGAAGACGACTGTTAATGTACAGATTGGACAGCTGGACTTCTCATACCAGCAATATCTTTATCAGATCTGGTGCAAACATTTTTGGCCAAGGGAATTTCTGACCTGTGTTACTGCTGCCAACCTTACAAAACAAGAAACTGGCTCGGATAGAAAAGCTTGCCTTTCTTATTCCTACCATGATAAGATGCAGAGGAAAAAAAGTTAAATGAGGTGGGGAAAGGAGATATCATAAAGTTTGCAGGCACCTTATTGTGTAGGTTTGACACCTACTTTGGTCAGAAATCAGTTATGAAACAATTGGTGTTAGCTGCATAAACATTGCATGAGCTGTTCTGTTCAGAGTTTTTCACAAAATGCTCAGCAATGCTCCTTTGGCTTTATTCTTCCCCTTCATAGCTAAGCGACCCTGTTACTCCCCTGAAATAGTATGTTCACAGTTTCAGGAAAGCAGAGACTCTGTTGGAGGAATGATGCAAGTCTTCATCCTCGTGAGGGATGCCCTTGCAGTTCTGCAAAGTCAAGGCTGTGTTTGGAGACTTCAGTGGCTGCTCTTTCACAGGGAGAGCTGTAACCAGCAGTGCCTGCATCGCCCTGAAGAGGTGGGCGTTATGAAGCAGATAGCTTTGCATTTGCACCTCTTTTGAGGTGTGATGGAGAATGAGGAAGTATCTCCTGTTATTTCATTTCAGTGTATCTTCCTCTTCTTTGCATGAGCTTATAGAATCACTGACTTATAAGCCTCCTCCTAGCTTGGTTTTCTCCTGCTGACAATGTCCATAGTTGTTAAAGATAAAAGCTTCTCTGAAACAGATTGAACCACTTAAATCCTATGACATATTTTCTTCCCTCTAGCAGGAGATTTTTGGCACTGAACATACAAAGCATCACAGACTGCAAATCCATAGTCTCTTGCTGGTGGTAAGAATGAATTGGATTGGCTTTTCTTGGTGGAATGAGATAAAAACAAGACACCTAAAGCCCAGCCCAGAGCATACTCTATGTGAGTACATGCTGAGTACTTACTGATTTCTGGAGAACCCTGTATATAACCAATACTGATCAATGTGAAAGAAGGCTCTGCACTTTGCAGTGATAATGTCTGCTCTGAGAGGTACATGTGCTTTGCTGGCTGGTTTCTTGGGTGATTACCAGCCCTGAGGTAAGCGCACCCTGATGTAGATCCCACACATACTCCAGACCCCGGACTTACTGAAGCATGTTCATAGAATCATTAAGGTTGGAAAAGACCTCTAAGATCGAGTCCAACTGTCAACCCAACACCACCATGCCCACTAAACCATGTCCCTAAACCATGTTGCCACAACCTCCCTGCCAGCACACGAGCGGTCCCTTCGCCCACACAAGCAGGATGTGCACGTGAGGACCAGGCACACAGCAGAGCACCGCTGGGTATCTCTCTAATGAGTCCTTCTGGTCTTCTGCTGGCCTAAAAAAAACTGGTGCCAAAAGAGTGGTACAGCCAGAAGAATTTGCCCAGGTGGAAGAACACGTGGTCCAATACAAATTTTCCTGCATCAGAAAGCAGAGGAAAGAAATGAGCCCAATGCTTAAACAAGGTGGAAGGAACTGCCTTTTAAAGAACAGGGCAGGAGAGCCAGGGAGAGCAATTCCTCTCTGCCCAGGTACAGAAAGACAAGTGCATGCTATCTTGTGCAGTTAAAAAACAAACAAACACACACCAAAACAATGAAAACAATAATAAACAAAAAAACCTAACAGTGATTCAGTTTTAAGCCTTACCCACACTGTTCAGCAAAGGGAGAAGCAATTCAGCAGACCACAGGCCAGTTTGATCACTTGCCGCCCCATGTGAGCCTGTCCTCCTGGAAGGCTCATGTGCACCTGAGTAACTGTTCTTCTTAAGTAAAATGTAATTTGCTGATGAGTGTATTCTTTATGCCTTAGTTTCTACTTAGGGATACTAGCCATTCAGAAGGGAAGGCCTCCATATTTTCCCCCATGTAAAGGTGGCATCATTATACCTAGCTATTTTGTGCTCTTTGACTTTTTTAATGAGTAATGCTTGAAAAGGATGCTGGCTCTGACTATTGTGTGAAGTAGTATCTTGGACTGACATTAGTGAGAAAGCTGTTCGGTCTAACTCAGGAGTGATATTGCTGATGTGCCTTTCATATAAGGTGTTTTATCCCTCCTTCTTACATTCAGATTGATGGATTTACTAGGATTATTCCCTCTGGGCTAATAGCTACAATTTCTTTGTACATAGAAAATTTAAAAGGAATAGTACATTTGATTGATTTGTTCAGGAACTAGGTGTGACTTTTGTGAATACTTTTGAAGTGTTAGATGTTTAAAGCTAACTGCGTATTTAAGTGCTGAGCTGCACTGAGATTTAACTTTAGCACTGAGGGCCAGGTGAACCAGCAGGTACACACAACTGGCTAAATGCTAATAAAACAATACAACCCCGTCTATTCAACTTCTACCTGGGTTTTGTTCAAGGCTGCATGTTTACCATCTTTCTGCCGCTAGAGGTTCCTCCCTGCAAGCAACCTTGCTAATATCTCAAACTGAACTTTGAGGTGAAACAAGTTGCCTAGAGAAATCACTAAAACTGCTCAAAGTCAGGTTGGACAGGGCTTTGAGCAACTTGATCTAGTGAAAGATGTCCCTGCCCACGGTGGGAAGGTTGGACTAGATGATCTTTGAAAGTCCCTTCCAACCCAAACCATTGTATGATTCTACGCAACTTAAGATTTTCAGGAAAAGTTGTTATGCCTCCAAAACTTGGTCTCCCATGTTAAATAGTACCAGTGACAGGCATTCTCCTGCCTTTCATATTGGCCATATTACAAACATCTTGGCAACTTTGTTTTGGTAGACTTAGTATTTGTGGTGGCAAGAAAAGTATCAGCCATGAGGAGGGCTGCATGGTTTCTATGCCACAGGCTTGTAGAGGCAATGGGCTCAAGGTTGATTTACTACTGGTGAGGCTTGGCCTTGGACTATTTACTTGCCTGTATGTCTCCCCTTCTTTCTTTGACAGCCTGTCTGTTCACTCCTGTGGTCTTGTCTCTAATTTTTCCCTGGATAATTTTTTCACTGTTCTTTTTCTCATTTAACCTGAATGTTAAAGCAAAGACTTTCAAGAAATGACATAGTAGACTTGACAGTGTCTTGGGACAGAGGAATAGACTAGACATCCTTTTAAAATCTTTTCTCACCCCATCTTTCATGATGCCATGAATTTAAGACAAAACTGCACTTTTAGTGAGGCTTTTCAAGGGTCAGTAAAAAATGGATTGAATTCACCATCTTCCCTTGCAAGAATACGTTTTAAGCTGTGAAATGTCACATACTTACTAGAATGCCAAGACCACTACTATCAGTTTAGATATTTGCAATGCAAGATAGACACGGTGTAATTATTTTTCAGAACAGATATTTGTTACAAAAAAAATCCTGAAACCTAAAACCGCAAAAGCCTCCAGCAAGTCTCTCAGTTACCAGTGGCTTTATGCCAAAAAATACTGAATTCCATTCCAGTAACACTTACCAAATGTGGTATATTCTTCGATATGTGAAGAAAGTTAAGGAAGCATTGTAAGAAGAAAGCTGGACCAAAATATTTTCCAGTTTGTGTTGCAAATCTGCAGCCGAGGACATAAGCGTGGGTAGGGTACCTACAGATGTGTTATGTCATGCCGTTAAAAGAATACATGTTTAGCATAGTCAGGTGTTGCTATCTAAATCTGTAATTATTCACACTCCATTTCATGCAGTTATTTGGCTGTCATTTGTTATAGGCATATTATGCCTATAGCCAATATTTTTAGCTTTTATATAGTCCATTTTATAAATGTAATACTAGAATAAATTACCAACTGCAGAGCTGTGCAGAAGGGGCAAGTGCAGAACTAACACCACTGCAGTTTTCTGTCGCTGCCATATTTCTATCCTGATGCTTTTCTTTCAGGGTTTTACCAGATCAAAATATCTTGAAGAGTCTGATTTCTTCTTATTCCTGTCCATAATTGTTATAATTTGGGATGAATGTGACTAGTACTTTCAGGAAATTCTCCTACAATGGTTTTTTAGTGTTCTTTCTAGATTTTTTTTTTCCTTGATTTGCTTCCTGAATTAAAGCCACTTTCAATAGCTGTATTTCAGCTAGTTATGATTTAGCAGTAAGATTCACTCTAGCTTTTGCAAATCTTTTTACTTCTCCTTTGAAGCACTTATCTTCATTTCTAGGCTGGTACGGTATCAATCTTTCACACAACGCAGAGCCTCTCTCCCTGAAAGAAATGCCTACTTTTCACTTAAAGAATCCATCTAGGGAGATAGGAAATGAGTTTGGCAGTTTTTGGCAAGAGATCTCAAGAGCATCCAGGTAAGTACCCCCATGCTATTGCAAAAGCGTGAAGACGGGTTCATCTGACAGGGTTGTGGGGAGATAGAGCTGAGCAGAAGAGGGGAGAAATCGCGTTCACCAGACTGACTGCTGCTCCAGCTGCTCAGACATGAAGGTGACTGAGTTGTAGATAATCAAGCACAGCCACATTTGCAGCTCTGATTAAGAGGAAGAAAAGGTTATTTCAAAAATCAGTCCTGTCTGCCACCTACACTTGCTCTCTCCAGATTCCAGGAAATAGATTAATTCAAGCTCTGCTAATAGATAGCAAGAGCAGAGTCTGTGTTATGCTACCATACCATGGCATAAGGGGTAGCAGAAACCATCCCTCCATTCACAGCAAGGAGAAGGTTTGTCCTCTTGCTGAGGATCCCCACAGCCAAAGGGGCAAGGGGAGGAACACAGAGGAAGCTGTAGGGTTGTCTGCAGGCGACATTCCCACAGGGATGAAGAGCTCGTGCCAAACGTGACAGTACCAGAGCACTCCCCTTGCAAGCTGCATCCCCACCATGCAAGGAGTAATAACTCAGTTCTGGGTCAAGCAATTTTTCCCTCTCCTTGTGTGAGAAAAATGGGACCCAAAGATCTTCTGGTCGGACAGACTCTGTTTTCTCAGCCCATCTTCTAGCGGGGGCATCCTGACCGAGAGGCTATTGGAAGCTGAGCCCGTACGAATGAACTGTGATTGTTGTCACTTGTCCTCTCTGCCTTCTGCCGACACTTCAGCTCATTGTGTACCTCAGCTATCATTCATGAGTCTAGTTTCTGATTTCTTGGCAATCATCATGCTAATTATTTCTTTCCGGTGTATATACACATTTCCAAAGTCCCAAAATAAGACACCTCAGGGATGTGAATAGGAGGCATGTAGGTAAACCTTATTCTACATCAGGCTCCTGAATATTTAGAAGGTAATTTGAAAATGAAAAAAAATAAGTGCAGCTCTCTAATGAGTTAGAGTTCAATGTTTGCAAGTCATGGATATATATTCTGCCTGTTGATCACTAAGGAAACTTGTCATGTGTGGGGAGGATCAGAAAACCTCTGGATTTAAAGACTTGCTGCCCTGCAGAGCAAAGCTGGAATGTAAATAAGAAAGGCAACTCTTGATCATCTTTTTTTATTTATTTCTAAACAAAAAAAAAGCAAAACTTCTCATTGTACAAAAAACCACCCCAAACATTCTTCCCCCTACTGTTGAGATTTCTTTTTAGTTTCAAACTTTTCTGATAGAAAAATAAAACAAGGAAGAGGAAAGTTTTTGTAGCCATTACTCTCCCCAAGGGAGAGTGGTTCAGAGCAGTTTTATCAGAATAAGCTATTAATGAGGCTTTCTCTTCAAATTCCCTCTTCTTTCCTGGAGAGAGCTTATTCTCTCATCCTGAGCCCTATAAAAGGGGACAAAGTACAATTACACACACAAAAAAATCACAGCATTAATAACCCAGGAACTCTCTATCATGTGGCAAAACTGCTGGCAGGGGCAGTGTGACTTCAGTGACCTCTTGAGCAGTATCTGGGTTGGAGGCATGTGGGAGTTTTCTCCTTCGTTATGGAGCAGACCATCACCACAAAGATGACACGAAAAACTTCCCAGCAGCAGTTGCCTGCTCGAGGAATAGGAGATGGAGCGGGAGCTGTCTGGCCTGTATCTTCCCTTTTAGAGGTCTTAATTGTGCTGAATTCAGTGTTCTGGAAAACCTCTAGGCACCTTTCACTCTGCATTAAGTTTCTTGTCACTGAGTTATATGACTTTCTTGATCTGCAGACCCATTAGGATTTCATGAGATAAGGCCGGGACTCTGCCAGCTGCCCACTAATACCATCCTGACGTGGAGCAGCTGAGGTAACACACCTTGGGGCAGAAATTTGTTGCCCTTTCTGCCCTTGGCATCACTGTGGGGCAACGCAAGAGGGACTGGCTGGATTGGAAAGGCCAAGGCACTCTTGACCATCTACCCAACTTTGTATCTCTTTCTGCCAAAAATTATTTTTGAGGGGGGTGTGTGCGGGGGGGGGGGGTTTTGGTAGAGAGACAGAGACAAGGGTGTCCCACCTATTTCTAGGCAGAACGGAGGCAATAGCTAGGAGCCACCTCACCCTCTCCCCATGGCAGCACGGCACTGCATGGCTTGAACCAGCTCGTTTGACGCTGCAGTCTGCCCACCCCGGCTGGCTCGGCTGCAGCCTTCCTCTGCTGAGACAGCACCGTCCTTCATGGGTAGAGATCCCTCTGATTTGTACAGCTGCACAGCACCACTCCAAAATAAATCATTCACTGCTTGCAGGGGGGTTTCTGGTGTTGAATTAGTCATGGGAAGCAGCGTCCAAACCAGGCTTCTGCTACGGACGGGGTGGCAATCTTTTGTTTCTGGAACCAAAGCCATATATGCTGTACAGGACCAAGTTGCTCTAACCACACCAAGGTTTTGGTCTTGCCGGTGACTCAGCTCTCCCTCACTCCTGGGTACTCCTTGTATTTCTTCTGGCTCTCTTTCCTTGTGATAGAGCAGTGGACCACCTCTCTGAGAAAATAAATAAATAGATTTCTTACACACTCTACCTATGTAGGAGCAGCAGCACTGTGGGAGTTGTTATTTACATGAACTTCATGAATATTTATAGTAATATTTATAGCTTTGTTCAGCAG
>NW_009218673.1:108320-130007 GCF_000690835.1 Fulmarus glacialis
AGGAGGCTCGATCGAGTCAGTAGTATGTCTGGGGATCAGTCTTCAGTATACTACTTTTAACGAGAATAATTTGCATTTAATGAAGGGTCTGAGGTAGCAAGCTTCAATCCAGATTTGAATTTTCTTGATATTTGGGGAAGTATCTGGATTAGTGGTTTTATTCCACATCCATTTTCACTAGCAGTGATGAAATGAAAACGGAGATCTCAGGCTAAAGAAACAGGCTGACAGGAACAGTGTGAGAATATGCCAGAAAGTAAAGAGGAAATTTTCCCTTGTAGTCCCTACAGCGTGGGTGCTGCATAATTAGGGTTGGACCCCAATTGCTTTTGGTGACTGCCTTTCTCTGTGCCATGATCACTGCAGATAACTAGGATGGGCAGTTGGAGAAGCCTAGGAGTCCTCCTCTGATGCATTTTAAGTGTGGCGTACCTGTTAAATCCACCTTTCCCTCCCCACAAATGGGTGTGCTCGGGCTGCTCTGGGCACCTCCCGTGCAGCGGAGCCTGGCGGGAGAGGAGGGGCTGGCTGGGGTGCCCGGGGATGCCAGGCTGGGAATGCAGAGCTCTTTGGGGCAGCAGCTCTGCCAGCACAGCCAAGGCTGGGCGCCCAAGGGGTATCTGCTGCCTACTTAAACCTGCGCCAATGAAAATACCAGGCACAACCCTCCCTGTTGTACCAATTATCTCATAACTGGATGTGTCTTCAACTGACCGGCTCACTACTTAATGTTGAGCTAGCTAGAGAGAGGTAAAATCAGTTTTTCTCTAAACTGAGGTGTCTGGGGAGGAATTTCACCTGTCCCTAGTTGTGTGGCTGCATTGAGATACTATTTAGAACAAGGCAGTTTTCAGGACCAGCCATTCAAAGGGATCCTTCTGCCACTGCAAAAAGCACAATATTAACTTGGCTGTAACTGTTTATAGACCCAAGCCTCTCCACAAGAAGTTGAAAGGCCAAGGAGTTAAGAGATGCAGAGTCATTTCAGCTGAAGATGGTGAACAGAAATAGCTCCAGGATAAAGCACATAAGAAACCTCTTTCATTTGTCCTGACCTCTGGGTAATTTCGGGGAAGGGATTTATATTCTTTCTGGTTCTCTTCTATCAGCAAAGACATAGAAATATGCTATACCTAGTTATATGCACCACTGTTTCTTATGATTTTGTAACTTTGTGATTTGTTTTAGCTGAAAACATTTTTTTTCAAAGAATTAGGGTTCTACTGGCAGCAATGTTCTACCTAGGCAGCTGGTACGGGCAGGCTGTCTACAATGGGATCTGCCTGATGTTGTTATTGCTTGGGAGCATCAAACTGTGACCATTGTAAGTGGTATTATAGAGGAATTAATAATCCATGTGTTATAAGCAACACCAAATTACTGCATGCCCTGAATAACTTGTGATGCATGTGGTTGCTATGCGCCGTTTGAATCTTGTATGGCGCGTTTCACAGAGCAACCTGCTGGGACTGAAAATGCCCACGTTCCCATCTCTTGCTTTGGTTTTGGCTGCATCGTTCCATTTTTTGAGTTTTGCTGCTAAAGCCAGCTGCTTTGCTATAAAGTATGATATGACAAGGGCTTGTGTGTATTATTATTAGACTTAGTGTGAGCCATAAACATTTGGATCTACAGTCACCTCCAGCCATTCACAGATGGCTGCTGAGTTGCCATCTCCTAGCAAAAATGTTACAATATCTTTACTAAAAAACAATTACAGCTAAGTTCAGTGTACATGCTTGTGGGTTTAATGTTCTCAGCTAGAAAAACATGAATGTAAGGATTATATTATGGAGATTAGAATCAAGTTTTAAACAGTAGTTACAACAATTTCTTCTGGATAGGCATTTTCTGTTGACCTTGTTTGTATATTTTGCAGTCATTTCAAGAATGGTTCAGCAAACATTGAACGAAGGGCTCACTGAGGTCTGACCTTGCCGAGATGAAAGGAGGAGGAATAAATAGAGGATCTGCATCTGTAGGTTCTTGCAAACTACTGAGACCTTGACCCAGGATGATTTAGAGCCTGAGCAGGGTTTATGCAAATATACGATTCTTTTGCAGTCATACTTCAGTGCTTCTTCATTTCATCAGGAAGATGTTATTGTGTCCCAGGTCATTAAACTCACCACACAGCGTACTATTGCACTCACGATTTGTTAATACACTTGGCAGTCCTACTTGTTGTTCTTAAGCATATGTTGAATATTTACACAGCAGCTATTTGTACGATTCCTGTAACATGCCAGGACAGTTTCCAGTTAGTGTCAAGAATCAATTTTCTGCCTCTCTGGAAGGACTTTTTGAAAAGAAGGAAAGATTTAAAAGATCTTGCCAAAATATCATTTACAATTTCTTCCTCTTGCATTGAAATTTACCCTCCAGCTATTATGTGCACCTACTAATGTACTTATTAAGAATATATCTTCATGATTTGGATAGTTTGTTTTGAAGTTTGGGGTTTGACCGTTAGATATACTGGGGTAGAAGCCAGAGAATAATTTTAATTACACTCTGGAGGATAATTTCAAGGTCTCTCTGTCCCTCTGCAGCATTTGGCCCATTGCATTTGCAGATAACGAAGAGGGTCTGGTTGTTCCCTGCTCTGTGTTTGCATTCCTGGAGCTGTTAGGAAATGCAGTGCAGAGCCAGGCTGCCTCTAGCAATCACTCGCCTGTGTTCATTCTTCTTCTCTCCCAGCTTTTGGTACTGAAAGGGCGTCAGCTTTGTACACAGTGCTTACGGAAAACGCCAGCTGAAAGTTTCTAACTAGTGCCAGTTTAGTACAGCAGGTAACTGAACCTGCACAGAGGAATAAAACTACTGGGGGATGGGACATCTGTGTGTCTCAGCCAGACTATTCACTAATTAACCCATACACACTGCTGATAGTCTCTGTAAGAAGCTTCCAAATGGTGATTTTCATTGCAAATTTTCTAAAAAGTCTATTATTGTTTCTTTTCAATATATACTTCATAAAACAATTGGATGTTAATGGTTGCTCTGCATTTCCAACCATACTGCAGGCAGTCCCTGCCTAAGAGCCAGGGAGAAATATTCTAGGTTCTGTATTTCCAGTGTGGAAACACACACTTACTGGGAGGGATTTCAGTTCCCATGCGATACAGTGGGAATCGTCTGCATTCACTAGTAAAATATTAATGGCGTGGCTATTTTAAACGCAGAAGCTGAACATTTTCTAATGTGGTAAAGAAACAGCAGAAGGAAAATTTTGACTTCCTTGTTACGACAAGCAAAGATGAACTGTCCACAGGAAGGGAAATTGGTGGTAATGATAATATAGAAATGTACGTTCATAATCAAGAGGGAAAAATTAAGACAAGTCTTAATAGCTGTGTGCATTTCCAAGGTTTCACAAATATTGATTTCTAAGGCACTGTGGAAAATGATAGATGCATTTGAATATATTTAGATGTAAGTGAAAATTAAGATTTATAGTGTAAAAACTATGTTAATAAAGGCAGATTTTGCCTGCTGCATATTGCAATACTGTTGTCCATGTTGTAAACAGGATGTTGAAATCCTGAAGTGGTTACAGGAAAGAGCTGCAAGATCAGTTTAATGTTGGACAAAAACCTCTACAAAGGCTCTTCCCATTTAATACAGCAAGATCAGAGGGCATATTATTACCTCTTCCTTACCAGGATGAGAAGAGCCAGTGACTGGAACCTGAAACCAAACAAACCCGATTTCAAAATGAGATGGATGTTTTTATCAGTGTGCACATTTAGCTACTGGAATGACATGCTGAGGATAATAATACTTTTTTTTTTTAATCTTATTATCGTCTTTTTTTTATCTTATCATCAAGATCAGGAGTCTCTCTGAAATCTGTGCTTCAGTGAAAACTCAAGTTACTTGGTCAAACACCAGTTGGTTAAAATATACTGGTTTAGGATATAAGTGTGCTTAAATGAGGACATCAGATGGCCTTGAGCAATATGAATTGGTCAGAAGACTCTTATCAGCACCTGAGCTCAGGCTAGGTGAGCAGAGCAGAGCCGGCAGCCAGTGCCTCTCCTCCACCCGGCTCTTCCTGCTGGAGTGGCACCAGAAGAAATATTCCCAATACTTACACTGGGATCCTAATATATACTGCTTTGAATTAGGGTACTGGGAGCATTTAAAACTGAGGATAAATTGTTTAAACCAATTATTTTGGCAAGCGAAATCTGAAGATGTCACTCTGAAAGGACATGTACACAGTTATTTCCACTTAATGGAATTAGCTAAGTAAAATAATTGCATGCTTAACACGCACTCCATTTATTCAGCTTCCAGTTACCAATTTAAAAAAAGCAATTTTCTAATACAAGTACTTAATTATTACTTAAAGTTACTGGGATGCTCAAATGAATGTAGAAATAGAGTAGCCTGTAGCCTGCACTATTTGCTTCCTATTGTAAGCACCGCTTTGTTTGGTTTATGTTCCTTAACCTATTGCATATGTCACACAGCCATAATTTTCTTCTATATTAAGAAGAAGAAAGTGTGTGATAAGGCAGATTGAGATTTCTGTATATTACACATTTTAATTTCTTTCAGGACATAATTTTCCTACAGAATGCTGTATTAGGAGGTATCAAAGCTGGGAAAAAAACATTAGAACTAAGAGCTTTATTAGTATGATTTATTTTTTCAATTTAATACTGTACCTGGAGCTATTTTATATTAGAATTGAGATGCAGAGAACACAGTTTACGATGCAGAACAGCTCACAATTGGAGATATTTCACTGTAAAAAAATAGTTTTGATTTAATTAAAAAAAAAAAAAAAATCACTGTCATGGTTTAATCCCAGCCGCTCACTCACTCCCCCTCAGTGGGATGGGGGGGAGAATCAGAAGAGTAAAAGTGAGAAAACTCGTGGGTTGAGATAAAGACAGTTTAATAGGTAAAGCAAAAGCTGTGCATGCAAGCAAAGCAAAACAAGGAATTCTTTCACTGCTTCCCCCTGGCAGGCAGGTGTTCAGCCATCCCCAGGAAAGCAGGGCTCCATCACGCGTAACGGTGACTTGGGAAGACAAACACCATCACTCTGAACATCCCCCCCTTCCTTCTTCTTCCTGCAGCTCTATATGCTGAGCATGACGTCATATGGATGGAATGTCCCTTTGGTCATTGGGGTCAGCTGTCCTGGCTATGCTCCCTCCCAGCTTCTTGTGCACCTGGCAGAGCATGGGAGGGTGAAAAGTCCTTGATTAATAAGCACTGCCTAGCAACAACTAAAGCATTAGCATGCTATCAACATTATTCTCATACTAAATCCAAAACACAGCACTATATCGGCTACTAGGAAGAAAATTAACTCCATCCCAGCCAAAACCAGGACAATCACAAAACTATACCAATATTGGCAGAAGTTCTCAGGGAGAAATATTTTAGGAAGATTTTTTCCACACCATTTCAATTCTTTATGAGACCATGAGCTTGATCCAGGTTTGCGTTATATCACAATAGCTTAATATTTTGGTAGTTAAACATCTGTTATGCTATCGACTGGGACCAAAGTGAAGGGAAATGAGAGCCTCCACTCATCAGTTTTGAAGGATGCTAAGTATGTTGTGAAGGGGATGTAAAGTCTAGGATGCATTTGGGAGAAATAAATGGGGAGATACCAATGAATTACTAATCTCCCTATTTTGAGGTATGTAATTGTCACCAGCAGTTTGGCAAAATGTTTTGTTTTGGCTTTTTTTGTTCCTTTAAACATTAGCCCATAAATCTACAAATAAATTTTGCAAAGATCAGGATCAGAAACAATAGCAGTGCAATCTGGAAGTAGTTCCAGTGGAGTCAGCAGTGTTAACCTGGCTTGCATAAATGCTAAGGAAACCTGGCTCCCAGGAAAGGCTGAGAAGAGCTCAGGGTTTTCACTAATAGAGTGGGTGTCTTGTGTCTGTCTTACACTGAGAGGTCACAGAAGAAAGGCATCATGATACATATGCCATAAGTTAAGGAACATTAAAAGGTATCTGAAAATGAAAGATGCAAATCTGCAGAGAGATTTGGGTGAATGTTTCATTTGCTTATCACATAGGACTAGTTAACACAAATGGATATTTTTATAATCAGGGTTCAAAGGTGACAAAGAGGAAGCAAACCACAGTCAAAATGGAATCATTTCACTGGTGACACATGCACATGAAACCTTGAAATGCTGCTTGAACTTTTATAGGAAACTGTAAATCAGGCCTGGATTACTTGAAAAGTTCAAGAGCCTTAGGAAATGCTTTAGCTAACTGCAGCTGAGTTTTGTGATTTGTGCTTTTATGCATCTAGCTCTGAAAATGAGCAATGCAAGGAAGTTATTTAAGAATCTCCCTAAAGCAGAACATTGTACCTGCTAAAAATAAATGTAAAAAACTATTATGTTCTATCATCTTTGTAGATGTAGCTGCAAGGTTCACCAAGGTGAATGCATGCTACAAGAAGCAGCATTCTAAGGGCTGCAATTTGTAGGCATTCCTTATAAGATTTAAAAAAAAAAAAAAATCATGGAAAGGATGTTTATCATCTTTTTAATCATAATTGCAGAGCTTTTAAGTGTGCTGTGTACTTTGTATTATATCGGAAAGCAGAAAAGGTGCAACATCCCTAAACTAATGAATTTATTACCTATTTGCAATTCAAGAATATAATATTAGCCATTCTGATGTCAAAAGGCAGGGGGCCTAGAATCTTACCCTGTAACATAAACATGCTCTGATGTTTACTGGCTGCTTTTTCTACTTTCTATGACATAAGAAAAAATGGACTGTTACGTTGTTTATTTACTTTATTGTATCAATAGAAAGGTCTACCATAAGAAAATGTAGGTTACATTTTACAGAGCAACAGACGTTATTGCTAAACCACAAATCAGATCCCTATAGCGATGCCCTGATTAACCTTTAATACACACTTTTTCATGCAAATCATCCTGGTTTGGTGCAAAGGACCATTTCCTTTGCTGATGTCCTATTTAAACTACTCCAAAGGCTTGCAAACCGACTGGCAGCCAGAGCTGGGAATCTGAAACGTGTCCATTACAACCTGGCAATGTACTTTCTTGGGTTTTAAGGAAACTTGCAACAGAAATCAATTTTAAGTGCTGAAACATTTTGTGAATTGATACACAGTAGTGGTGTGCTGCCTGGTAAAGAATGCAGAGGAAGGGAGAAGGGGGTTCTATGCCAGCAAATGTGTCTTTGGCTGCACCAGAGAACAAAGTGTACAGACCTTGAATATAACTTATATTTGCCACGAGACCTAGAGATGTCAGAAGACTGAAGTTAGTCAGGATGGTTCAAAATGAAGGATTCCTTTAGCCAGAATGTCTCAACTGGGGAAAGACATGCTGAACACTTCAGAAAAGGTATAAAATTGGGTTTTATTTCACTGACTACGGCTGTACACATCACTTGCAGGAAAATCACCAGCAATGTCTTTGTTAGCTTTACTTATCATTTGAAAACCACAATTACTTTGAAAACCCTTTATTTTTTCTAGATCATCATTTATGTCAACAAGACTCCCCTTTGGCTTGAGCCCAGCCGGACCTGGGGTGAACAGCACGTGGGTGCAGCTTTGCATTCGGGGCCTGGCTGGGTGGCACTCATCATGGAGAGCGCAAAGAAAGCCAGGCGGAGAGGACAAAGACGCTGCTGGAGCATCTCGGCTCCCTCCTTGTTATGGGCTTTCTCCAAAGGGTGTGCTCAGACCCTCTGAGGATCTGCAGAGCTTACCAGTTACAGTAGCTCGTAAACCAGCTAGGAGTAGCCCTAAATAGTGATGACCATGGGGGATGGATATCCTCAGGTACCCATAAGTGCTTGGTCAAGAGCGCTGTAATGACCCGCTGGCCTGATGCATCGGGGACCAACGCCCAGGTTGGAGCCGAGCCGCAGCGATGGGCAGGAAGGCAGCAGAAAGCTGTGCAGCCTCTAGCACAGGGGCTCGTAAAGTCAAGCTTTGGCTTAACAAGTTATAGATGCAATTACTTTTGTGGCAGGGAATAACAGTGCCTTTATAGGGGGCTAATCGAATAACCAGCACATGCGTTTTATGGCAATAACCAATTTGATTTACAGATGGGATTCAGGAAACTGAACCGAAAGGTTGAAATTATGATGACAGTCATTATTGGCTTTGGCATTAACTTGCTGGGATGCAAAAAATCACTCTGTAGGAAGTAAATTAAAATCCATGACTGAAATTAATTTAACTTGTGCTACCTGACCAGTAGGCTTCTTATTCCATCAAAATGTCATACACCACAGTGTGTACTTAGAGGTCACTGTTGTCACAGTCATTTGAAGGAGGAGGGGGCAGCGAGTAGAGACTGAAGAACGGAGATGTAGAAATTAATCTGAACCCAGAGTCAGTATGGTGCTTTGGCAGATGTCTGATTTTAAGTAGTTGCAGCCACGAGTCAATTCCAGCTTGTAGGAACTTCTGCTGAGGCATGAAATTCCCAGGTATTGAAATAAGGAGTTTGAGGTACAGCAAAGTGCAATTCTGTTATGGAAAGTATTTCATGGCTGAGGAAAGCAAAGTGCTGAGATCCTCTGCCTGGGGGGCTGCAGACCCCCCTTCATCACTGGGGTCTGCCTGAGCCTCTCCCAGGAGTGGTGCAGGAGAGCTGACCCTGCCCTGCACTGGGGGGTTGGACAAGATGTGTCTGAGGTCACTTCTACCCCTTATTTTCTGTGATTTTGTTAGGAACTTGGCTTTTTATAGGAAAACCAGCTATTTCATTCTGCTGGAGACATTCATCCATCCCCTGGAGTGGGGGTGAAACACGAGGTCAGATTTGCTGTTTCTCTTGGTGCGTGTTCTGCCAGTGTGTCTGCTAAGGCAGGCAGGGACTCTTCTTGTAGAAACCCAATACAATTGGGTTTGTGTTAATCTCCTTTTTTCCCCTCACTCTTTGCATGTCTCCTGGTTTCCTTTCAATACTCTGGCAGTTCTCCAGACTAGAAATTTGATGAAAGAGCAGGGATGCGTTACGAGCATTGGCAAAGTTTCTCATCCTTGCTTCCTTGTTCTCTGCTTACTTAACCTCACATTACAACGTACAACCGTGTCTCTGTTTTGGGTAATGAATAAATGATATCCTGCCAGAAAAGGTAGATGTTATTCAAAGCTTCTGAGTGTAAGAGTATCTAACGAACAAAGGGCAGTAAGCACATCTTCAGGCACCTCTGAGCCTGCCACAGGAGAAAAGTCCTGGATATCGCTATGACCTTCTGGTACCGAGGAGAATTGAGCTGTTTGATGTGTCCTCTGCTCCTCGTGATAGGTGATGTGCCTTTGTTTCTCAGGAATTAAAACATCCTTTGGAATCCAAAATCAGCTATGAAACTTGACTGCTTAATGCTGTCAAGCATACTTGCTCCCTAGGGCAAGTGTATCGAATTCTTTCACTTTTTGGCCTCTGATACTCTGTTTCTGACACTTTACCCCAGACCGTCTTCCCTGCCAGATACCAGTTTGCGGAATAACTCAGGGTTTCCAGAGAAGCAGAAACGTGCTGTTCCCTGTTTGCGTCGAGGAAGGGGCAGCCCTTGTCAGCCCTCGCAAGTCACTTGCGGTAGTGAAATGGAGAAATGCCCTGCTCTGCAATATTCCCTTCCCAAAGGAGAAGCACCGCCACAGATGAGAACAGGACTCGTAGGCCATCCTATCCCTCTGCAAATCAGTTGGAGACTGAGCTCCTCCAGTCCTAGTCCTTCGTCTCTGCAGAGACGTGTCTCTTACACTGCCTATGGAATTTAAACCTGAGGTATGTGCAATAACTTCCCAGGACCACTGGCAGTGAAACACCCCGTAAAGGGGAACGCTTTTAATTGCAACTTAATGCTACCTGCTCAGGTACGTTCTGAAAATGCATCAGCTGGACTCTTGGCTGTGCAGATGGGCAGAGTTTTGAGCCGCCTTCCCAGGCAGAGGGGAGCCCTGGACTGATTGCTCTGATTTGAAAACCTAGTTTCTTTTCTGAAGTTCGGAAGTGGACACTTCTTTTCTCTAACGATGATGGATGTTATAGTTGTGCCAACAAGGCAGCCCTGGGCAATAGGAGTGCGCGGAAAGTCGGTGCTAAGGAACTTTCCATCCAGACTGCTGTGCAGGGAAGGCTCCAGCGCTCTGCCAGGCTGACCCAGGCAGAGCAAGTCTTTTCTTCTCAGCAGAATTTAACCAAAGCTTCAGCGTGATTTCATCCTCTCCTTAGACATCAGAGACACTACCCAGCAAAAAAAAAAGAAAACCACCCGTGCTTGAGGAGCGAGTTCTCTATAAACTCCAGCAGTGATTGCTGTTTGTCTCAGCATTTGGGTGTTTGAAAGTCTCTCATTTGGGCTTTCTGATGCCCAAGAAGTGCTGTTTCTGCTGCGCTCTTTCCCCAGCGGAGGCGTTAACAAGTCTCTTCTTTTCTTGGCTGTCCATTTTCACAAAACTTGCAGAAACTTGTTATCCCTGGGATAGCAACATCTTTGTCACACATGATTCATTTGAGGGAGAAGAAAGCAAAGCATAAAGGTTACAAGGCATAAAAAAAGTGAACACTGGGCATGATTTCATTTTGTGGCAAGACAGGCGTTCGTGTTTTGGTTGGGTTTTTTGTTTGGTTGGCTTTTTAAACAAATGCTCATAGATATTCCTGGCTAATTAATGCCCTCAACAACAAAAATTGGTCCAAGCATCACAGTGACAGAAATCATAGATTAGTTTTCTAAGAATATAGACCTTCACTTTTATTAATAGAAGACAAGGTTCTCTTTTCAATAAATGATAGGCAGAGAAATCAGGATAGACTTAAAGATTAATTGTAGTCTCTAGGTCTCATTTTTCTTAGAGGAGAATAAGAAAAAATAAGTGACAGTTTTCTTGATCCTCCTCTCCCTTAAATGCCCTGTTCCTGCAAACCTGAGCAGCTTTACCCTTCCTATCTCACAACATGCAGCCAGCCTTGTCCTCAAAACTTACCCAGAAAAGTGAAACGTCACATGTTTCTGAAAAGATTTTGGCATTCAAAGCGTGCATGAGCCTCGGGAATCCTGGAGAAGACTCAAAAGCTCATCAAGAAGTAAACAACAAATGTAAAAATGGAAAGGTTTCTGATTTAATATTCGTACTGTAAAGTGATGATATTATAACAAGTATGGTAATGTCTGTCCAGAAGCTTGTGTGTAACTTCCTGAAACCCAAGAAAAGGCTAGTTGAAAATTATACATTTAAAACCTTAATCTTTTCTATGGAAGTTTCCATATGTTGTCACTTTAATGGAGTGGCACTAAGAATCGCCCATCTTTCCGAGATCTTCAGTGCAAGGTGGCACAGCTAATATTAGGTTCTAAGGTTAACATTTTGTTCTGGCACTGCTGTTAAACCTAAAATTCCACTTAATGTCACATTCCCACAGTGTGGCTTATAAACAATTTAGTTACTCCTTTTTAGCATGGCTGACATACAGTAGAGAGCCACCTGTACTAAAAATATAGAAACAGCAGTAATTACAAATGAGCAAAAGCAAATATCCGTGACAATCCTGAGAAATCCCATGAGGATAAAAAAACCAAAAAGAAATTAAAGAGTAGCTCAAAGCTGGAATGAAATTTGAAAGAGTCTGAAAACGTGTATAGGCAGGCTTAGAGCTGGGATATAAATAGCTTTGCTGTCTGCCTTTCAAGAAATCCGAGGAAAGGTGCAGCTGTAACTTTCCTTTATTGCCAACTCTAGTGCATCTGCAAAGATGGCAATATTTCTATGTAACACATCCAGCTGAAATATTGCAGAAATAAAGTAGAACTGTAGACTTCCAGGCTGGCACACATATGTTAGATCCTGAGACCCTATATACACACAAGGACAGTAGTCAGAGACTTGCAGGATGCTGGTCCTGCACCTCTCAAGGCACTGTTGCTCCTTCAATAAATAGGAAGTTCCCTTATCTCACAGCTCCCCATCTCCCAAGCAGCTCTGTCCAGAAAGCTTTGGAGAGCGCTGGCATGTCCCGCTGATCCATTTACTGCTGATCCATGTCCCTGTCTCAGGGACCCGCACCGAAGGAAGCTCCAGAGTTCATCTGTGCTGGAGAAATCGCTGTTTCCAAACTGTTGCAGTTTAACCTAGAAGTCTTCTAGCCCCAGGCTCCCCGCTGATGGCATTGTGCTGCTGTAACAGTGCAGTCTGGATAGAAAGGTCCCAAATTGCTTCTGGCTTTATAAGCAGAATTCAAGAGTCTGAGTACTAGTTATCTGTTCTGTATCCGAAACTACAAAGGCTTTATTTCCTGCATAGAAGGTCCCACACAGAAAATGGCAGAGGATATTTTGTTACTGTGTAATCTAGAGAAGGCAAAAAAAAAAATACTATCTAGTCAGGTCTCCTCCTGGAAACAGGACAAGGGAGGAAAAAACCCAAGCAGACAGGTGTTGTCTTGGCTCGATGATCTCCTGTAATGATAATTGTGGGACCAACATTTCCGTATTCACTGGCAAGAGGAAACAATTAGCTAAAGTATCTCACACTATTTTGTCACGGCCATTTCCAGGCCTGAGACAGGAATGACAATCATGTCCAAAAATTGAAAGATTCACTTGCTAGCAGTGTTAGCGTGCGTCAAAAGTGCTGAGATACAGCAAAAATGATTCAGGGATATTCTGCCAGGAACCCACTTATCCAGTGTTCATAACCAGTTGAAACTTTAGCCTTAAGCATAATTGTGCAAAACAAAATCATTATTAATGCTTTATATATATTCACAGGATTTTTCTTAACTGCAGTAATGTCATAGGCACTTGAAGAGGTTTTTTGTTATTCAACGATCATTTTTGTGTAGCTTGAAAAGAGGTTTCTGTGTATGAAGTTGAGGTCAGACACCTGGGTAACAGCGCAACCCAGGGGCACTTGGTGCGTATGCACGACTGCGCTGCCCAGTCACCCATCCCATCACACCTGGACCTTTATAAAAGGAGTATTTTAAATAGATATATTATTTGCAATCAGGAATTAATTTTCCAAACATGTACCTAGCACTTGTAAGAGTCATCTTGATTTCATTCAATGAAGAGGCTCCAGACTGATACGCACTGACCACTGCAACTGACTGTTGACCATTAAGTGCAGGATTTCCATTTGTGAAGATGTAAAGGGTGTTGGTCAGGCACTGCCCGGCGATCAACGTGCTGCTTTGTGTAAACAGGCATTGAAGAAAACCATTGTACGTGTGCTGAGTTTTCAGTGAGCCCCAAGGAATAATCTAATGCATTATTAAAAATCCTTTAATTCAGAAGGAGCATATTAATTGTATTTGGTGCTGAAGTTGAATATTGAATGAATAGAGGGAAGCAGAACACTTTTTATTATACTGAAATTTCTTCTCATTTACTTTCACATACTTCAAAGTAATTTAAATAATCAAGTAAAGGTCATTGTCTCTGCCCTTTCTTCCAGCTGGCAGCATCATCAAGTTTCAGCAGTTTCTGTGTCAACTGTCCACAAGTCATTGATTGAAACGCATTTATAATATTTCTTTAGATTAACAGGGATTCATCAATCCATTTGATTCCAAATCAAATAACTGAAATCAATGTGTGACCTATTTGCCTGTGTGTATTTTCAGATATGGATAATTAATGGATGTCTTTTTTTTCCCGTAAAATAACTTATAATCCTTATGACTGTAATGTGACCAGCACCTTCTTGTCTCACTGGCAGAAAAAGAGGGTGTAGGAAGTTCTTGCTTACAGAAAGAGGATGGAAAGGGTTCATGGCTTATGGGTAATTAACTGTGCAGCATCTTAACCTGAGCCAATTACTGCACTTTAGACTATAAAAGCTCACTGAGTGAATCAGATATTTGGAAAGCAGCTGAAATACCATCACAGTATCCTGCTCTGAAACCTGCCATGCTCCAGGGTTAACGCCTGGGACTGTCACTGGCCCCTGGAGCAAGGGCTTCCAAGAGGCGGATGTGAGACCTGGGGAGGATCAGACAGCGACTCCCGCCGCTGAGCGGGACGTGCACGTCCTGCCGGCACCGCGGGGCCTCGTTAGAGGAGCAAAGGGCAGAGCCTGACTGCTTTGCATCTCCAGGGAGTGCTCTGCTCCAGAAGGTCCCTAGCTAATAAGATCACTGTCACCGGGACTCTGTTAATGCCTGGGTGTGTGACTTAGCTCTCACAGGGCTTGTCCAGTTTTCTCCTGCCTGTTACTCGAGTCGTACAAGAGAGGCCTTTTTACTTTCTCTGGTATTTGCCAGAGCAACTTGAAAACCTCCCCAGGTGCTCCACGAGCACCCAGCAAGGGGACAGGCATTTCACCGAGGGTCGTACAACCAGAGGCAGAGAGCGGATGGGTCCAAGTAAAGGACAAAGAAGGGCAAAGTACCCAACAGCGGCATGGTTGTGCTTTTTTGTTCGCCTCTGTTACAGGAAATGGTCAGACCTGGTGAACGATTTTGTTGAGGAAGCTTAGGACGTGGCAAAACTGGGGGTTTGCGTGATGAATGGAACGTCACCTTGGAAGAGAAGCACAGCATTTCCCAGTGCTTGTATGTCAAGTAACGAATAGAAGCAGGCAGTGACAAATTCCCTGCGGTTTCATGCTCCAGGTGCTAAAAGACTAGGTTTATAACTTAAATGTACAGCTTCTGCTGTAATTGTTCTGTTCTGTGATGTGTTTGTGATGAAGGCCTTTTGTAATTGGAGAAGTCATTGTCCTGCTCGAAACACTGAAACACCGACAGCCTGGGAGGATCGGTGGACAGCATCACTTAAACACCCCGTTATTTTTTAATGGCTCATGAATTTTCTGTGTTTCATCACTCTGATACAACACACGTCCCCAGCACCCCGGCCACCGGGTTAGGCATGTGTAAATCAAGAGGTTTTCATGGCCAGACAAACTGGAGTTTGAATTTTTTTATATTACTATTCCCTTTGCAATATTTTTTCCTCTGCCTACTGGAAAACACGCGGGAGGGATCCCCGCGGCCGCTCTCTTCTGCTGCGCGGGGCGCGGGTGCCCTCTAGTGCTCTGCCCACCAGCGCCCAGCCCCGCTGGGAGAGGTTTGCCTGGAGCAATCCCTTGCTCCCAGCACTAACCTGGCAAAGAATATGTCCTTAGCAGTTGAGAAAAAATTAGCAGAACTTAGTACCTCTCCGTTTCTCCAACAAACGATTTTTTTATTCTTTGGGGGGAAAAAAAAAAATCCATCCTCAATAAATTAAATGCCCTTCTCTTACTGGCTGGTAGACGTAGATGTATGGACATTACTAGCTGGCCAGGCTCATTTAATACTTGTAAAGCCACTGTATCGAGGTACGTCTGCTTCAGTGGTTCTGCTTGCTCATGGGATCAGTGTGTGAGTGCAAACGGTATTTGTGTGAGTCTTGATTTGGTTGTGCCGAGCTCTGTCATTGCCACAGGTCACTGAGAAACCAGCAGGATGTAGTCAAGTTAAAACCAGCTGGTTCCTAAGAAATGTCCTGAAGCTGCAATGCCACCCTGCAGCCCTGCCATACCCGGCAGAGTCCCGTTTGCAGATGATTAGAGCTATCTCACAGAACTCTATTAAAGAGTATGGGGGGGTTTATTGTCTGATTAAAGTAATTCTGTGCTGCTCTAGAAACACGATGTGTATTACTATATTTTTTTTACTTTTCCATTAGCTCTGTAATTTTCATACAGTATATTTTTATCCCATTGCTGGATACTTTTAGACACATTTCCATTTGCAAGTGACACACAGTACGATAGCTGTCATTACAAGAACACCCATGTCTGGCTTTTAGCTAATTATGTGCTGTCCCCTGTAACATCAGCATTTAATGTCTCTCTGTAATACCTGTAGCTAAAAATACCCCCCCACACTTGCAATGTGAAAGCTGCTTAATGCGGAAGCATCAGTATGTTTTAACTTTTACAGTCACTAGATGTATTGCTGTATGTGAGGTCTGTCACCAGCATTTCATCCCACAAACTGCTCCTCAGTGATGATCAGGAGACTGAATACGTTGGCCAGCATACATGCTGCTGACTTCAACAGATGTTTTATTCTTTTAGTTCTTTACAAAAGTTCAAAACAAAACATATGAAAACATATATATAAAAACTTTAAAAATGACATCGTTACCTAACTTCTACTTTCAGGGTAGGAGTTTATATGGGGGAAAAGAGTGTTTCTATGTACTGTAATTCCTTGGGGAGGGGTAACATTTGTGTAAAGCAGTAGAAAAAAAAACATGTGCTGTGTCATGTTAAAGTGCTAGTGACAGTGGATGAAATACTTTTCATCAGGCCTAAACTAAACTCTGTTTTTTTCCTTCTGTCCCGTCAGTGCTAGTAGTACCTTGGACGCATTTACACTTGGATAGTTCTCAAGGGATGAAGCTGAAAAGGATTTACACAACACTGAAAATCCTGGAAGTGTATGTGGTTGTAAAACTTCCCTATTGCTGAACTTAGCTTTCTTCCCTAAACTGTCTTAGATTTTAGTGTTCTCTGAGACAAAGGCTGGGCTTCAGGGGAGTTGAAAGCGCACCCTGGGACGGACCGCCTGGTATCTCCTCCTTTGCAGAAGAGGGAATGGATTTGTCCTTCTAAAGCAAAGTCAACTGCAGGAAGTCTCTATAATCTGTAATCTGGCCTAGCGTACCACTTGCTTTTATCATGAGTTGCAAACAGATCATATTTTGCCAGAGATATGCTTTATTTGCTCTATTTGCTCTTGACAATGAACAACTGTTCCATGAGAACAGTAATTTGTGCTTTTTCACAAAACTTCACAAAACAAGAATCTGAACAGATTACCAGCACAGATCACTGCCTCTGCCAGCACATGAACCTTCAGCTAATTGCTTGTCAGCCTCCTCGGGAGCCCAAGCAGCTACCTCCCCAGCTCCCAGGCACGGTGCGTCTGCACAGGCAGCCATGGGGGAGAAAAAAAAAAAAAAAAAAAAGAGGTAATTAACTCTCCCGTCTGAAGCAGGACATGCAGGGAGATCTGCATAATGCTGAAGAAAAGACAGGTCAGAATGTAACCAAACAGATACTGCTTCAGTGCAGAGCAGCAAGTGTCCAGGGGTATTTATTATCCCTTCTCTGGCACTCCCCGGCACGCAGACGGTGACTCCGTGTCTGTGGGCACCGGCGCTGCCGCAGCCAACTGTCCTAATGTATCCAGCCTGGTTGAGCTACAGCATCAGAGCCTTCAAACTAAAAATGCCTTTATTCTGATTCTTCATAGATTAAATACTCCAGCTGTGTTTCACAATGTTTCCGTGTCTTTTAGAGCAGCTAAGCATCCATCACTGAAATGCTTTATTACAGATCAATCAGTAATCCTTGATGCTGCAGTTCTTGTGTGTTGCTTTTTTTTTCTCTCCACAAAAAGCAGAAATCCTGAGTTTCCATTTCAGCGTGATCTCCAAAACCCGAAGAAAAAACAAACAACCCCTCTAATTCTTATAACTCAAGCAATCTTACCTGCTCAGATGTTTCCTCGCTTTTCTTTCCTTTCTTCTTATTAGCCTTCTGCCCTTCTTCAGATTGATTCTTGTGCAGTCATTTGTAGTCATGGGCAAAACACTTACTATTGCTACAAGGGTTTTGTATTTGAAAAAGGGTGTCAGAATTTGTGAATATTTCTCCCTAAATTCCGTTGTGCCCATCAAAATTTATTTTATCTTTCATAGCTGTGCATTATTTGTCTGTTTCTGATGATTATTTGCTGTTAGCAGCTGTTCTGTCACTGTCCACAAGTTATTTTGCTGATCTTTCAATTATGTTGAGTACACATGTAGGATTGATACAGTTGCTTGACAATTTGTGAAAAGGCTATCTACTGCTGTTGTGATTAATTAAGATCTGAAAACTTTAAGAACTGAGGTCTGATTTACAAGCTTGAGTATTTACAGTGGCTTTAACATAGCTGGAGTTTAACCCTGAAGGTGAACCTCAAATGAACGTTGCAGCGTTTGCCCAGAAAGACCTAGAGAAACTCTCTCGGCACTTCCCACTGCAAAGAGGAACAGGGGCGGGAGAGACTCAAGTGGCAAAGATCCAGACAAGGGCATTTAAACAATATTTCAAGGGACGTAAATTCAGGAAGGGCTTCAGAGCTCCCAAGATACTTTTCGAGGTGGTGGTGGAGTAGGAGCTCCTCGGAGGGGGTATGGCGGGGCTGAAGGAGGAGCTGCAGTCGTCGCACGCAGGGGCCCTGTGTTAGTGAGGCTGCTGCCACCAAGAGCGGCATTTTCAGACTTTCAGCCAAGCCCGGAGAATTTCTGGTTTATGGTATTGAACCTGGACCCAAGTCCTGAGTATTTTAGCATCCAAACCAGCATCTAGTGAGTTCACTGTGTAACTTATTTTCAGTAGGAATTTTTCTCTGTCCTAATGTATGCTACAAATAAGTACAAACGTGCTGGACCATGGTCTAGAGATCCAGGCAGTCCGTCTGATACCCAGTACCTAATGTTGAAAGTAACAATTTGAAAAATGATTTTAGAATGTTTTTATTTCCCAGCTGCTGCTTAGTGTTGCACACATCATTCTTTTTAAGCGTACGAAGAGTGATAATGTAATGGCAAAACACACACAGTTTACAGCCACCAGGTTTTAAATGCCTGTTTTACTGGAAGAACCCAGAAGAGGGCACCGTTGGCTGCAAGTTGCAAACAGCAAGACTTGAAGTTGCAAACAGCTTTTCCTATTCCTATCTTTGCCCAAGTCTGCCACCTACAAGACCCTCGTTGCATTTAGCCAAGTAACTAGTGGGAGTACTGGGAGCCTTTGCTCAGTAGGATCTACACGTTACTGTAATGATTTATACAAGCGTTCATGGTTCTTGGTTAAGTCAGTTCTAGTCAATGATAAATAAATCTGTGTCCTAAACTCTGAATCGTTCTGTTCACAAATAGTGCTCAGCAAGTAGGAATCTAGCTAGTGCTCTGGCTGTTTCAAACGAATAAGGCAGGGGTTCCCCGTCTGTGTAAGCACTTGGTCCCAGTTTCACGTGCCTTTTCTAACACGCTTTGTGCTACAAAACCCAGCCAGGGATGGATGCCGATGGTCTCCTGCTTACCAAGGAGAGCGCTCACCCAGGATCTCTCTCCTCCTTTATCGAGGAGTCCTATCCACAGCTGCCCCAGCTCGGGCAGGTGGGCACTGTCAAACGCTGGTTAGTTGAGAGCTGCATGATGCAGTTTGCACTTGATAAGCCTAATTACAAATTTCCCTGGGTCTAAAGGAATCAACAGTCAGATACCAAATACAAAACTGAAGTTGTCTTCTCACAGGAAGGTTGTGAGCAAAGCTGAATTTTGCTCTCAGATTAATCATTCAAATGGAGGATGAACTCACAAGAAAGGCTGAAGAATATGAATGGAATTCAAAGCCTCTGTGGATCCGTGTCCCGAGAGATGCCTGTGTGTGGGAGGAAAGGTCAGGAGAAGCCTTTGCAAAGTGATCCAGATCAAAGAGCTCTCCCTTGCTGACAAATCCGGTTGCATAAAGGACAACCCCTGTCTCTAAAGTTTAGACTTCTGAACTTGTCTTCAGATGTGTGAAATGAAAGTCAGTTCATTGATCAAATGTCTTTAGATCCCGGTGATTTCCAAGTCATCACCATAACTTTGAGCACGTAGAGTTGCGAAGGGAAGCGTTTCCTTAGGTTTGCAGGGAGGAGAGACTTGCATCCGTCCCCATGGAGCGCTAAGTGTCATAACCACAGCCCTGCACTCAGTTTTGAAATGTTCCTTTTGTCAGCTGGCCAAGCCTCAGTCCTTTCTTACACAAATGTTACATTAAAAGGGTGATTTACCAGAGGCCGTCCCTTTATCTTGAGATAAAAACTCCAACCCCTGTTCTGGAGATTATGAAGAGTGTTTAGCCATGGCAGGTGTCTCCTACAAACCTCACTTGTTCTGAAATCACTGACTTTTCCTAGTGCTAATGTTTCTTTCACCCTGTCCGCCTGCGGCATGAATGACACGGGCGTCTCCAAGAGGCCAGGTACCGTCTGTGTGCAAACGCGGCTCCTGCGGTCCCTGGGCTCTTTGGTGGTCCCGCTGCAGTGCCCTTCCCCTGCAGAACCTGCTGCCTCCGCACGCAGCTGCAGGCTCCTTCCCAAGGCCATCCAGGCGTATCGGAGCAGTTACCTCTCTTCTATATGGCAGCATCTTCATAAGCAGGCTAAATGCCCTTACTTTTTTCCCCTGTTTCTTTATTCTTTCTTTTCTGTCTACATAAGAGGAAGGTAGATAAACCGTAAAAACAAGTCGCTGCTCACAACAGTCTCATCAGCCCTTCTCTTGCCCGCTGCCTGAATCTTTGACTGGTAGAGGACCTCTGCATCCTCTGAAATGCCAAAGCCACGGAGGGAGGCCCGGTTTCAGATCTGATGTTCAGTGGCACCAGAAGCTGTGCAGGATAAATCGCTCATGCTACTAAGGAGAACTGCGTAGTGTCTGTGTAGCCAGAGGAGGGCATGCTTTCGGAGAGACCCGAAGTTTGAAGCCTTGCAGTACTCGTGAAACAATTCGCAATCCCATTTCATACTGCTAGGTGGGCAAATGGGTCACTGAGGCGTGCAGGGAGCTGCTTCAGCTCGGGTGATAGCTCTTATCATTCCAGTGAGCAGGAAAAACAGTGAACATGTGTGACTTGAGCCATGACTTTTGCCTGTATGTATGCTTTTCTGACTTCTCAGTACAGAGCGCCGTGTCCGCAAGAGCTGCATGTTTCCCAAGTGCTGTAAGTATTTGTGCCTCATCTATATCTTTGCTCCTGGGAGACAGATTGCTTTTGATCAAATTCCTTTCAGACGTGGGTAATTTCTGCTACTGCATTTTAAAAGCATGCAAAAGAAATATGGCATCTTTGGCTTGGACATGGATAGTGTGTTTCCAGTTTAATTCAGATAGGAAATCAGTGAAGCATGTGAAAAAAGCCCTTGTGAGAGAAAGGTGGAGGATACAAGAAGCTTTTGAAAGCTAGAGAGCAGCAGCATTCCAGCGAAAACAAGCTGGAAAAAGGAATATTAAAAGAGGGCAGTGTTAAATGGAAACCTAGCGGGATCACAGAACAAGTGAGCATCTAAGATTAACAACGCAGCTAAGAATTAATGAGCCAACAGTGCTTTCTTCAGTCTGCAGCAATAACGCGTAATGCCTACGTGGATTACCTCTTGTGCTCTCCTGCTCACCACACCTCATCTCCCACTGATGCAGAATCATTTTGCAAATCTATCTTAAAACCGTAAGAGAGAGCACTTCATGGGCAATGTGTTAGGTCATTCCTACAGTGAAGCTACGGAAGCCAAATTTCACGGTCCTGAAGTTTGATGCTTCCCAGATGAGACCTTGAGCTGAGTCAACCCAAGCAAAGACCTAGAGAAATGAGCAGTATCAAGCAAGATGGGTATTTGGCATATTTGCATCCTCCCACCCTGTGGCTCTTTGATCACTATTGCTGTTTGCAGAGGAAAAAGAAAGGCCTGAAACCATTTCAATCTGCTGTGACATTTTATATTCTATAGGGGATTAGGTCTAGGAACTACAGAGCTACTGAACTGAAAAGCAGCTGTAGTCCTCACCTGGGGTGTTTAAGATTTGAACATTTTATATCACCAAAAAGTTAAATAAAAAAATAAACTTTAAAATAAATATTTATTAAAAT
>NW_009218674.1:0-1060 GCF_000690835.1 Fulmarus glacialis
TGAGCGTGCAAGGCACAAGGGTGCTGGTGATAAGTGTGCAAGGAACGGGCACGATGGTGGTGAGCATGCAAGGCGTGGGCGTGATGGCGGTGAGTGTGCAAGGCACAAGGATGCTGGTGATAAGTGTGCAAGGAACGGGCACGATGGTGGTGAGCATGCAAGGCGTGGGCGTGATGGCGGTGAGTGTGCAAGGCACAAGGATGCTGGTGATAAGTGTGCAAGGAACGGGCACGATGGTGGTGAGCATGCAAGGCGTGGGCGTGATGGCGGTGAGTGTGCAAGGCACAAGGATGCTGGTGATAAGTGTGCAAGGAACGGGCACGATGGTGGTGAGCATGCAAGGCGTGGGCGTGATGGCGGTGAGTGTGCAAGGCACAAGGACGACGGTGGTGAGTGTGCAAGGCACGAGGATGACGGTGGTGAGTGTGCAAGGCACGGGCGTGATGGCGGTAAGCGTGCAAGGCACAAGGGCGCAGGGGGGAAGTGGGCAGGCACAAGGACGACGGTGGTGAGTGTGCAAGGCAGGGGCACGATGGTGGTGAGCGTGCAAGGTGCGGGAGTGATGGCGGTGAGTGTGCAAGGCACAAGGGTGCTGGTGGTAAGTGTGCAAGGCACAGGCACAACGGTGGTAAGTGTGCAAGGCACAGGTGTCATGGTGATAGGTGTGCAAGGCCTGGGCATAATGGTAGTAAGTGTGCAAGGCATGGGCCAGATGGTGGTAAGTGTGCAAGGCACAAGGATGCTGGCGGTGCATGTGCCAGGCACGGGTGTGATGGTGGTAGCGTGCAAGGCACAACGATGATGGTGATAAGCGTGCAAAGCACGGGTCTGCTGGCAGTAAGCGTGCCTTGCACGGGCATGATGGCGGTAAGCGTGCAAGGCACAAGCATGACAGCAGTAAGGTGCAGGGCACAGACATGCTGGGGGTGAGTGTGCAAGGCGCGGGCACGATGGTGGTAAGCGTGCAAGGCAGAGGCGCGCTGGCACGAGCGTGCAAGGCACAAGCACGATAGCAGTAGTTGTGCAAGGCGCGGGCACGATGGCGGTGAGCGTGCAAGGC
>NW_009218675.1:0-7552 GCF_000690835.1 Fulmarus glacialis
CCAGGTAGACCACATCCACAGCCTTTCCTACCAAGGTTTGGCATTAAGCCTGCTACCCTGTCACAGACAGGCCTCCTTCTTCTCTCAAGAGCTTCTCAGTCTGCTCCCTGCTTGCTGCCCCTTTTGCCCACTGCCCACCCCACCCTTCATTCAGGAAAGCTGTGCCATGCCCACCTCTTCTCAGGGAAAAAGCAATTGTCCCCCCTTTATCTCCTCTCCTGAGGTTTTGGCTTGACCCAGAGGGCAGCAGTGACGAACTTCTCACTGTCATAAGCTCTGTAACATAATGTACAATACACAATAGTGGGCAACAAATAAATTAGACAAGGAATACTTGTGTTCCAAGGTTGTGGTATACTCTGCTCTTTTTACCTCTGCAGTGTTTCTAGTGGGCGTCTTCAGAAAGCCAGAGTTAATGCAACAGTTCATGAGAAATGGAGTGCAATTAATGAAGGCTCCCGGAAGCATGCGAGGCAGGAAAATTGATCTTTGCAAACCTTGGTCTTAGCCTGGAAAGAAGTGGTTTATGATCACGATGCTTTTTGACCTGTCAGCATCATGGTAGTATATAACAAAGGCGGCTGCTGTTCCTCCCTGGAGTTGCATTGGAAACAACAGTGGGTTAAGGGGCAGAGAGCACTATATTGCCCCCTCAGCTATCCAAATGCAAAAAGAGATACACTGCATGGCCAAGAAGAGTTTGTAAAGTAACAGCTTAGCACTGTTGTTGACACACCAACCCAGTAAGAGTCCCCATGCTGTTGCATTCAGAAGGTCAGATACCTTCCCTCACTGTATCTTAACCAGGAGGCTCTGTGGTGAAGTCCAATTTGTGGAGACAGTTTTCATTTCTCTCCTGACCCAGATCCTGAGTCTTTTCTCCAATCTGGCATGAAATTGGAGGGCTCAGAGGCCACTTTGCTCTGTTGTTGGCAGCTAGACTAGCCAGAGAGAGGTAGAGTGGAGGAGTTGCAAAAAAGGCATGTGTCAGAAATTGATACCTTTACCCGGGAAATCCTAAAATGCTGCTGTGTAATCTGATGGTGCCAAGGACACGCAATACACTGCCCTTGGGAGCAGACAGCTCTGCTCTGCTGAGGGCTTTAGTGGAATAGTGTCAGGTAGTGATGTAAGCACACGCATCTCTCGCTTCAAGTTCTCTTGATCCCATTGCTTTGATTTCCAGATCCAGTACTTCGAGACTGAGAATAGAAAAGAACAAGTTATGAGAATATTTTTTTTTCTTCCTTTTTTTTTTTAAATTGAAATCTCTGCAAGTGTGCTGAGAATGGGGGGGTTCTGCTACAACATTATTACCGAGACCACTTGTGACACTTTCTCATTAGCCTGTGTAATGGGAAGCCAATCTGCTGCTCAGGAAGCAGCACTGCGAATGATTTTCAGCCACAGATGATGCAGCCTGGCTTTGAACTGCTCAGGCCTTGTTGTAACAGAAGCACTAGCAATATTCATTTAATGTGCATTGACCTTTCCCTGACCTGGGAGACAGAGAGGGCTCCTGCTCTGGCTTATTACCATGCCTTTTTCTGTAAAGGTTTCTGCTTGGCAGACTACAAAGAGGAAAATACTAAATTCTGTCCACAAAAGGTGCAGAGTTTGTTTGGCTTCAGCATGGCTGGGGGAGAGAAGCAAGCTTGTTTATTTTTCCCCTCCTGTAGCCATGCCAAGGACACATGCCAACTTTTGAACCTTAAAGGGCAGTGATATGGGGTGAGGGCAAAGGAGAAATCTGGACAATGGGTGCCTCTAGGGCATTAAAAATAACTATTTCCCTCGCTTTCTGTTGCTGCGAGGCTCACACCACTTGTCACTCACCAGGAGACCTGTATCACACAGGATGGACCTGGGGATGACAGGAAGTTCCTGTTGTAGACCAATCCATTATGTCTCACGCTTTGGACATGAAACTCTGAACCGCCTCCTGCCTCATGCTGCCTCTGCTCCTAAGCTGATATCACTAGTATGTGCAGTTGCAGAGCCACAAGCTTTTCATTTCCATGTCCTGTCACAGGAGAAGAGAGACTAGGGATGTGCCGTGATGTGAGTCCCCTGACCCCAAAGAAGCCTGACATACTACACAGCAGCAGGCCAGCACTGCCATAGGACCCAACGGACCAGAATCTGAGCACTCACAACTCAGTCATAAATGAGGAGAAGGGGAAATATAAGACAGATGTGAAGGGGCATGAAGAAAACATGTCTTCCTTGCAAACTAACCAGAACTCAAGGGAAGAGATCACAAAGAAACAGAACACAAAATAAAAGATTACTGCTCAGCCAAAAGCTTAAGACTGCATACTTGAGTTGGAAAAGCCTTTGCTGACAATACCACAAAATCATCACAGTGTCCAGCTGGGCCGACCATGCCTCAAGACCTGATGCCATAGTTTTATCTCATTTGCCATTAGAAGGCCATTTTTGTTCTATTTGTTCCCATTCCATCTTGTTTTATGCCTTCTTGCTCTACAGATTACTCTGAAAATTGAGAAAAACACACTGCAGTTTCAGTTGCCTCATTGGAAGAAGGTCGTTATACTTCCATTTCCCTCTTGGCCTTTCTTGCTTCTCCAGTTTATGGATTGCTGGCCCACTCATGTGGCCTTTGTTTTGATCTCTGCACTATATGCAAGGGCTTAGGAGAACTCATCCAAGGAGCAAATGGGCATTTGTCAGAAATGTCTATGCAAAGGCAGAGCAGGATGAAGGCAGTGATGTCTCAGAGACCCTGCCCTGGATGCGAAAGGGTTGTGCCATGTTGAACTGCTCTGACATCAAATGATGCTGATCATGCAAGCAAATGCTGGACTGGTGCCCACTGCAAAGGAGCTGTGAAGAAAGGTCTCACTTTTCCAAAGTGCTGGCCGATTGGCTGCAGGGCTGTGAACTCTTCCTCTAATATATGTGCACAAACTGTGAGATTTAGCAGGAGTAAGGGTTTCATTCCAGCTACTTATCCTATGTAGAATCAGAAACCCAGAAAGAAGGAGCTAAATGTGTTTCTGGTAATAAATCAGTTTAAACAAACTGCAGAGTCACAGGACAAAGCCTTGCTGCACAGAAAGCCCAAGAGGGGACAATACTAAAGCCAATTGCACTTACCTGCTAACTGTGGCACTTCTAAAGCTCACCTCTCAGTGCTACTGCCAGCTGCTTTTTTTGACAGCAAGCTTGAATATTTACATAAAATTAATAAAAAACAAATGTTTGTACCATTAATTTCTGGGCTTGGTATTTCTGGCATTTCTGGTATTTGGCCTCCAGTGTGCAGAAAGAGCACGCACCCCCAACCCCAGTTCTGTACAGGCTCCAGGTTTGATCAGCTCAGTATAATCTCTGCCCTGTGTTCTGAGATCCCCCCATGGGTCCTTGCCCCAATTTGAGATCAATCTGAACATATCCTCTAACAAAATGACTATACCCGATCTCAGCACACTCCTGCTCCACATTCTGCTAAGTTGATTATACAGCTAATTGGACACAGGGAACAAAGCAATTTAACTTCCCTAGAAGATGACAGCACTGAAATGCCCACAGCCATTGAGAGTAGCTCTATGCAGGAGCTAATTTTTCCACCTCACTTACCACAGGCAGCCTTCATGCACTGGAAGTTTTAGGGCAATACTTTTCATCAGAAGAGAAACAAAGTGCTCAGAAGCACACTGCACCAGCCCAGGACATTAATTTGCTCACTCTCTAATCTATGTTGAGCTGTGCCCCAAATCGCCCTTTTCACCACTGGGAAACCTAAGAGCCAGCAGCATTACAGATCCTAAGAAAAAAGATGCAGAAGATGGAGTAAGCACACTGCTGCTCTCTAAAGATAGCCGAGGAAAATGGGATGAGAATGGAAAAAAAGGAAAGACTGAGCATTTGGAGAAAATCAAAGAGGAAGAAAGGCAGACAAGAGGAAAGGCCTCTCCTTTGCTGGTGGTGTTCGTTTCTGGACATGCAGAGCTATGGCACTGAACAACTTTGGGAAGGGCTTGCTGGTCACCTGGCAAGAGGCTGCTGAGCAAGGGGGGAGCTGAAGGCTGCTACTGAAGTATATCCCTATGGTTTCCGAAGCCTTTCAAAGGACTTGTTTCCTCCTGGTACTCAACAATGCTGGTTACCCTTGGGTGTGACAGGGAGGGGACCTCTTTTAAAAAAGTTTCCATCTCTTGAAGGTCATCTCAAACAGCACTCTGAAGACAATGACAGAGGTAAATGTTGTTTCAGCCTCACCCACGGGCTCCAGCAGAAAGAACAGCAAACCCTGCTGTTTTCCGTGGTACCAAGGAAGCACTCCCTTGTGAAAACAGAAGAGCAGGTATACCCAAAACGTCTCAGCCCATCATGTGACTTGAGCCCCACCAGACACCTAAGCCCTGTTCATAGCCATCCTCCTGCAATGGGTGTGGGGCTCTGTGATGGGGGCAGGGGAAAGGCCTCCTTTCCCAAGCACTGTCCTAGGAAACGCAACCTGTTGTGCATCAGCATGTCACCCCCTTTCCCAAACAAAGAGCAGCTGGGAGAAAACCTCTACCCCTAAATGTAGATTTATTAACACTCAGCACCAGGAAAGTCAAGGTCAAAGGTTAAAGCTTGCCTTTATCCATCACCTTTTGATATGACCTTGGTGGGGCTTTTTGCAAAGGGCAGGGACTGTTGATGCCGTAATGAGCTGTTCTTCCCAGGAGACCCAGCATGATGAAAAAGTACAGAACATCCACCTTCATGTACCAGTGCAAGAATACAGGTTTGATTGGTAATAAGTTTCCCATTAAAAATACATGGGAATTTACCTCAGAGAGACAGAGAGTAGACCCCACAGGATAAAGTCTGTTCAGCCAGCTTTTAATGAAGGCACATTTAATGTATACACATCCATGTATTTGAGGCTTTCCTTCCTCGTTCTTCTCCAAAGAAAACAGGCTTATTTCATGGAGGAAAACTAGAATGAAAAATAAATTCACAACTGTTGTTTTTTAACTGGGTCGATTACATTTTGGTATTTGAATGACAGTGTTTTTAATACAACTAAGATGGTACATATTTGATATTAGCTTACATGCAGGTATAATAGCTACTTTTCAGAACGAAATGTTTTTTAAATTCTGAGGAAATTAATAGTTTCTAAAGAAACTAGGAAAATACAAATTGGGTGGTCACTGAGACCATTAATTTTAATTAGTTAGCCAATTTATTAGATCATACAAGGAAGGATCTAATGCTGTGTTATCCTGAGGAACTACTGAGGTATTTATTAATCTCTCAATCAAGACTGGATGTCACAAGTTTTGTTGTTTGTTTGAACTTAAATTCAAAATACAGTAAACAATCTGCTCTTACTTCAGTGCTCTCCCTCTCTTTTTCCTGTCCCCTCCCTCCCCTGCAAACATATATGGAGAACCTGTAGCAGTTTGCTTAGTGGGTCTATGGATTTTGCTCATTGGATCTATATTTCTGAACTTGAACTCCAATCTCATATTCATAACTGATGCAATCTGAAGCATGGAAATTCACAGCAGACAAAACGTCCGCTTCTGCTCCACTGGTCCTCTGTTACTACCGACACTGACATACGGAGCCTTTACATTTTTGCAGGTAAGGACAGGGGAGAAGGCCAAGTCAGTCACCACTCCAGGCTGTAATGATGCCAAAAAATACTGGCATTTCACGCGGGGTAAAGGCACAAAGACTACACACATAAGCCAGTTTACACCCCTGTTTGCTGACAGACCCAAACCAGCAGGATTAAATTGTTTTCATTTGTGAACATTGCACATTTTACCTTCTGCATGGTACAGCATCTTCTGAGGTAAAGTTAGGGATGCAGATGGAGTTCAAGCATCAGTCTTAGAAAAGAGAGGTACTTTGGAGTACTCAACTCATGATAACTTTAAAGGTGCCCAGCAAGTTCAGAGCAGACACTGTAAAAACCAGCTCTTTTAAAATTGTCTCCAACTGGGGACCAAAAGACGAAGGAACTGTAGTCACTACCATTTTTCAAAACTTTGGCCGTGGTTTAAAGAGCTGAACTGAGAACATGATATCATGTGAATTATAACAGCCTCATTAACCTAAAGCAGACCTGGACCTGCAAGACGCCTAGCAAATGGCCAGAGATTCAAGGCCAGTTAGTTCTCCACCCACTTCCAGCAGCAGCACTGGTGAAAGCAGAGGCACAAAATATCTGCCACAACACGCACCACGCTCCCATCCCAGGGGCCAGCACACCAGATGGTATAAAAAACATTAGACAACCTAGGCAAGAGCCCTGGGCCAGGAGGGACTAAAGCGGAGCTGAATCTAGGCTAACTCTAAAGCTGGGTAGATTTGGACAAATGTCTCTCAGGCTTTTTTGCCTTTCACTCTGCTCTTCTGGGGGCTCCCAGAGCTGCTAGTGATGAGGTAGCCATGGCAGGCCACCGTCACAGCACTGGGCTGTGTCCCCCTCCACCCCCAGAAGCTGCAGGGAACTGCCACAGGGGAGCTCCCTTAGTAGCACCGACCAGTGCCTAGCCCTGCCAGGATGGCTTTGGGTTCAAATTGCATTAATCTGCAAAATCCTCTGATTTCTCCCTGGGCACCTTCTGTGTTGTTTAGGCAAAGTGCCTCTCTCAGAGCACTCTATTCTTTCTCAATATTGCATTTATAAGAGGAATTTCCTTACCCAGAACCAGCAGATACTCCCCCTGGTCCACCCTTCCCTATCTTCCTCCCTGCCCCCATAAAACTATTATTTAATAACAGGAAAAAATACTCTGGCAAACACTCTTCCCTCCACCCTCCCTGCTATCTGTTTAAATATCCTTGACTGCAAGACATCCAGTACAGAACAGTCATCAATTTTTAATTCATTTAATCTCTTGGTAACAGTGTTCTCGTGAACTGAAGGGGCCCTGAGGAAGCTTCAGAGAAACCTCAGGCTAGTGTCTTTCACCGGATCCAGGGATGAGATTTTGTGAATACAGTGGACTCTGTGCAAATGAATCTATGGGTTAACGCGGGAAAAAATATTTAAAGCTGAGTACCTTTAACCCCGACCCAAGTCAAAACACACTGTAAACCAGAGCGCTGTACCCTAACACAGCACAAAGTGAAACAAGCACCAGGGAGAGAATTCCCTGCATCAGAGTTGTTCATGATTCAGCAAACTTGGGAAGGAGCCCTCTGAGTAAACATGTGGGTTGTCTGCGCTCTTGGTCCTGCTATTGCTTCGTTCTTGTTCCAAGAAGCTCAGAGTAATTAAATTCTGCCTGCTTAAATGCCCTGAAAGTCTCAAGAGGGGATAGTTTTTCTCCTCGAGCCTATAAGCATGGGGAAAGCCAATACTGTGTGTATCTGCGTCGTTCTCCAAAAAACCGTCTTTCAGGAATGGGCAAAATGGTACCTGTGTACAGCGTGAATGTTAATTGGCTCTGCAGGCACTTCAGGGCAGGGAGCAAGAGGATTCTTGGTTATATTAAATCACGTCATATAATGGTAGCATCCAAAGGCCCCAGTAAGAATTGGCTTTCATTGTACTGGAGTGTTGCATGAAAACAGG
>NW_009218675.1:7572-19713 GCF_000690835.1 Fulmarus glacialis
CATCTAATGAAACAGGTTTAAAAATAACCTATAGCTCCAGTTCTGTGACAGCTAGAAATGATGCATTTTATCTGAATCTGAGGTCTCTCATCGTTGGATGTATAAGAACTACAGTTCTCTGGGGAGGCTTTTGGAAGGGGAAACAGGTTTGATGACACTAAGTATGACAACGAACTTAATGCATGCAGCCAGAACACCTCTATAGCATCCAAGCAACACAAAGTGTGCATGCACACATAGCTGGATATCTGAAGCGACTGCCCTGGGCCACTGGATATCACAGACAAATGCAGTGCTGACAAGGGTGGCAGGAGAAAGAAGCCTAAAACCTTTAGCTTCTCCTCCCACATCCCCCAGCCCTCCTCCTTAGCAGATATCCCTGTGCAGTATTTCATTACCTATAACACCTGGCAAGCTGCTTTGTAGGGATGGGCATGGCCCAGTCCTGCTTGGCTTCCAGAGGTTGATGCTGAATAGCTAATTAAAGCAGACTCAGTTGCAAAGAAACTATGGCTTGTTCATTGTTACAGTAAACCACAGGACATAATTTCCTGTCTTTCCACATGCACCTTAACGTAACAAGCTCCTACTGTAATGACAGGCAGCAGAAGACGAGGCATTACGCTACAGAGCTACCCAGTAAATGAATACATTTTTCTCAAGCTCCTTGAGATTATGCAATGCATAAGACATTTGGGGGTCTATTTTTCGAAAAATGGTGACTAGAAAATCATGATGCAAAATCATGACGGCCTCAATATTTAGTGCCAAAGCCCTTGTCACGACACCCTCCGGTAGAGCTGCAGCTCAGCCAGACACATGGATGCTGGGACAATTTGCATAGTTACAATTTCTTGCAGAGACTTCCCCTAATTTGTGATGCCTTTTTCTAACCAGGTTATTTGTCATTTGCCAGCAGCAACCCCTGATTCTTTGCCTGTGAACCTCCTGCTCTGTTTCACACTATTAAGAACATTATTTTCCATTCTCCTGTCAGTGGAGAGTGCTGATGATTAGCACTGCAATATCTGGTCCCCTTTATTGAAAATGTTAATCCTTCCTTTTTGCAGGGTTTCTTTAGCCAGGGGTGTTAATACTTGGTTAATAGAATCAGGCTGCCTTTTTCTTCATCTTTTGTGTGCATGTGTGTTAGGGAGGGATTTTTTTTTTTATCTTTTGGTCAGAATTTATTAGTCTCTCTTTTGATTCTTTTTTCTCCAGAGGGGCTGCTTTGAGTTTCCTTGATTTTTTGCCATGATTATCTTAATGATTTTCTATAATTTAGCACCCAGAACACTCATTGTTCTGTGTCTTTTCTGGATTCTGCAGTCTTTAAAGGGTGCTTAAGAGAATGTCCTTGAAGGAGGAGTTAACTGTATTTATTATCATCCCTCCACACCTCAGTAGGAAGAGGACTGAGAGCTGGGAGCCTTCCCTCACTAGCTGCACAGATAAGGCTTTCTTTGGCATTTCACAATCCTCCCTTCAACCTGAAGATCCTTTCAGCATTTGTATGGTAATGGCATCAAAGATCATCACCCATCACTCATAACACATTCTTTTATGGAGAAAGCATGATGTGAAGCATGGGTCACCTGTTGTAACTTCAGGGATCACAGATTCTGTTCCAGGTGGAAAGATGAGGCTGCCAAGATCCAAATGCAGACCAGAGAAGGCTACAGGATGAAGTGCAGGCAGTTTTGTGTTGTGTTACAGTGGCATAGTCTTTTAATGCTAATCAGATAGTAGTTCAGTGAAAACTCCTCTTGTTTTGATGTGAAGAGCACAGATCCTATCTCCCACAAATTGCTGTTGTGATGAATTTCTTTAAAAGGAAAGTCATCACCTGGAGCAATGTAATCACCAAAGGAAGAAAAGTGCCAAGTCATCTGAAGCTTTGTCTCTCCTGATTGCAATCATACTTTATTCTAAAGTAAAGAGAAGCTGCTGTGGCAATGGAGCTAGGAAGCAGTGGCTGTTCACCATCTGCCTGTTGTGGATATGGGACTGCAAGACCATTTTCAAGGTAGCCCCAGTACACAGATGTTCCCCCACTGGAGATAGTTTCAGCAGGCATATCTAGAGCTGGATGGAACTGTGGGAACTGGTTGACTCCCTCCCTCCATCTATCCAGCCAGCCAGCCGTCAAGACAGCTGAGGAGGCCAGGAGCAATGGGAGGACCCTTCCTTGCATCTTCTACAAATAAGAGCATGAGATTGTCAGAGTTGTCATTTTACTCCTTCCTTCTAAATTCCCATTAATATGCCTGTGTTATAAATAAGACACCCCCGCACATGAAAACGTGGGAAGGTGTTGCTCACAAAGGTGCACAGCTCCTGGTATCTGATCCACTTAGAAATGCAACAAGCTCCCTAAGACCCCTACCATTTTGATGGCATTTCAGGCGCCTGCAGAAGATGCCATCCAGTGGCAGCAAGGTAACATTACAAGAGCAGGCAATTAAATTGGCCTTTGACACCATCCTTGAAAAAGTTGTATCTGGTCATGACTTAACTACGTAATCAAAACACCCAGGATGTCTGTGGGCTGTGGCAAAGATTTGAGTGACATCCATCTCTATGTTAATTGGACAGCTTTTTTTTTCTCCAGAAACCCTTGGGCTTTTGTTTGCAGGGAATAAATAAAGAGGGATTAGTTATGTTTATCTGTGTTTTCCTAAGTCTTTACAGAATAACTGTTATGTGTAATTAAGTAACTTGACTGTCCTTGACCAAGCTGATAGCAAATTAACAGACATTACTTATGAAGTCCCATTACATTTTAAGAATAGATTACATGGATCTGGAATTTATTGATTTTTATTTATTTTTTGACAGGCACAACTGAAAATAATGGTCTTATGAAGGTGAAAATGCAATGTGCTTTGACAAGCTGTCTTTATCTAGCAGCATTGCTTTGCTATATGTCTGTCTTCTCCACAAAGGCTCTACATTAAGCCAGCTGCATAGCAAGTCTATGGCATATTCTATGGCAACGAAGCTGGTGAAGGGTCTAGAGAACAAGTCTTATGAGGAGCAGCTGAGGGAACTGGGGCTGTTTAGCCTGGAGAAGAGGAGGCTGAGGGGAGACCTCATCGCGCTCTACAACTACCTGAAAGGAGGTTGTAGCGAGGTGGGGGTCGGTCTCTTCTCCCAAGTAACCAGTGATAGGACGAGAGGAAATGGCCTCAAGTTGCGCCAAGGGAGATTTAGATTGGACATTAGGAAAAACTTCTTTACTGAAAGAGTGGTCAGGCCTTGGAACAGGCTGCCCAGGGAAGTGGGGGAGTCGCCATCCCTGGAAGTATTTAAAAGACGTGTAGATGTGGCGCTTAGGGACATGGTTTAGTGGGCATGGTGGTGTTGGGTTAACGGTTGGACTTGATGATCTTTAGAGGTCTTTTCCAACCTTAATGATTCTATGATTCTATGATTCTAAGTCTTTTCATTCACAGCTTTCCCTTTCCCAGTATCAAACATGCACTGGTGGGATATATTCAGGCAGCCTTTGCTAAGCAATATCATCCTGGATTTGCTCTCTGTGATCCAGTTAACAGATATGTAAATAATTCACACTCTTCAAGGATCCAGCTTAGCTGTTTTCCCTATGCTTTGCTGCCTCTCAAACCACTAATCCATATACCCTCTTCTTAAAGTCTGCTTCCAGTGAGGTTTCCCATATAATTGTCACCACAGATTGATGAGTTTCTCTTCAGGAACCACGAAGCATCGATGTGTAGAGAGAACGTAATACCATCCCGTCTCAAAATATACTCTCTCGTCCAAGGTACAGATACCATTTCATTTACCTATTTTGAAGGTACTTTACTGATCATGCTAGACCCTTACAGACTCCCAGGGAATACATCCTCCTTACAACAGAGACCGGATACTCCACGTTAAAATTTACTAATCTTATTCCACCTTTGTTTTTTAGGTATGTATTAATTTAGTATAATCACATAAACATACTTCATACTAAACGTACGCAGCACTCAGCCAACAGAAGGTTTGGAAGCATGTCCACAGCTCCTGACAAATGTCAAAGAGAAAAAAATCTTCCAAAGAAACACTGCACTGATGTGTTTGCCAAGAGGCCTGGCCAGAATTGGTTACAGCCAACCACTGTGCTCTAGAAAATGTGGGATCAAGACTAGGTCATCAAAACTGAAAGGCAGCAACTAATTGTAATTAAAGGGTGGGTTTTTTTGTCTTCCCCTGGGAATTAGCACTCAGGGTAGAAAATGAAACTCTTTCACTAAACCCCATTGTGTGGCTTTGTCTTCCAAACACACTGGGGAAAATAAAGGGAGGAGATTCAATAAGTGCATCTAGGAGAAACTTGGGATACAGTCAAGAGTCGTGATCTGGACAGTGCCAAGACAACAGGCAGCACAGAGAGGAGGGGCTGCTTCCAAAAGAAGTTTTGTAGAGATTTTATCCCTTCCAAACCCTCCTCCCAACCCTGTAAGTAAGCCATGATGGCTATGTCTTTTTTAGTATATGCAAAACCTCTGTTCCCAGAAATGAGAATGTGGTTGTAATGTTTCTGTTCCTTGAGGAAACCTGCATGGATTTCCTCAGAGAAGTAAGCTACGCTCAAGGACAGATGCCAATGCACAGACCGCATTTTGGGTATTCTTGGTCAAGGTGGGCATGAGGCAGCCCGTGCCTGTAGATACATGGACTAAACTGATCTAGCTTCCTGGGACATGGGATTTCAGGGTTTGTTTCTGTGCCAACCCGGCCTGGCACACAGGCAGCAGAATATGCTCCGGGGAAGGCAGCTACTTTCAACAAGAGAACTGGGAGAAGGTGGGGGTCCCCCAGCCCAGTGTGGGGCAGCCAGAGCAGCAAGCTGGGCTGAAGCACTGATTACCCACTGCTTTGGGTGAGGTTTACCAAGGTGGGATGAGCTGACTCTACCTGCTTGCTGCCATGGCTAAAGGGCAGTCCTTCTCCCCAGTCCTCTCCTCCTCCTTCCTCTGCTTGCATTTGGATGTGTGTCTGGCTGCTTCCCTCAAGCCAGCTCTGACTCTCAGACTGCCCTTGGTGAACTGATTCAGCTCATTAAACTGGCTGAAAGATAAATAACCATGCCTGTGAGGGGAAAAGGGCAGGACACGCTTCTCAGGCACAGGGAGAAGTGACCCCAGAGACATTTCTTCAGTCTGTGAGAGTGGCCAGCCTTGACCAATCCTCCCCTTCAGGTGGGCCAAGGAGGGACAAGCAATCAGGATTCTTGCATGGTCTACCTTTCTTGAGGTTACATGCCCTGCCCGCCCACCTGCATGCAGGCTGGTAGCTAGAAGCCACCAGGGAACTTCACCTGCCCCTCACACACTAGACAGACCACCTTCAGCATGAAGGCACCTCCTCTCCTCTCCCACGTGCAGCACCACCAGTCCTTACAGCTTGCCAAAAGTCCACCACCAGCAGCCGTAGTTGTGTCCTTAGCCTGAATAGAAATGTCCAAGTTTTATTCCCACTGAGATGTATGTGAGGATTTCATATGTGCCCCTGAAGGAGGATCCTAATTATTTGGCTTATTTTAGGAGTTTTTGTAATACTGGGCTAGCCCTTGTCAAAACCACAAATCCCACAGATCGGAATATTAGATACATTGTCCTTTTTCATCAAAGAGAGCTCAAACTTAGTTCAGTTTCTTTCTTCTCTGCCATGGGGAGACGCAAAACTTCTTGTTTCTTCAGTAGCCCAGTCATTGGCCCTTTGTTCTGTTTGTACAAAGCAAAATACAAGGAATCCTGAAGAAGCAAACAACCACATTAAACTATTTTCATATTCGTACAACAAAGAACGAGCACGTCAGAAACCTTTTGCTTTTTCGCTTGGAACTTGCCTTTTTATGTAGGCACTTCTTAAAACAGCATAAAAAATAAAAAGCCCTCACTTCATTTCCCTTTTAAATTGGAATGGGGGGAGAATCACACAGCAGAAAAGTTCATTTTCCTAAATGGTCTTTTACAAATGGCAGCATGGTAACTTAGAGTTAACACTGTCCCTTCAGGTCTTTGGCTCTTGGCCAGTTCACTTGTCGTGGTTTAACCTGGCAGGCAGCCAAATACCACACAGCCGCTCGCTCACTCCCCCCCAACCCCGCAGTGGGATGGGGAGTGAATCGAAAGGGTAAGAGTGAGAAAAACTCGTGGGTTGAGATAAAGACAGTTTAATAGAACAGAAAAGGGAAAATAATAATAATAATGATAGAATATACAAAATGAGTGATGCACAATGCAATTGCTCACTACCCGCGCTGACTGATAACCAAGTAGCGATTGCTACTTCCTGGATCACGCCTACCATTCATATACTGAGCATGACGTCACATGGTATGGAATACCCCATTAGCCAGCTGGGCTGGCTGTCCTGATTATGTTCCCTCCCATCTTGTGTACCTAGCTCGGTCAGTAGGCATGGGAGCTGTCCTTGGACTAGGAGGGCACTTAGCAACAACTGAAAACATCAGTGTGTTATCAACATTCTCCTCCTAGTAAATCCAAAACACAGCACTAGGAAGAAATTTAACCCTATCCCAGCCGAAACCAGGACACACTGTAGAGAAAAAAAAGCCCAACATGTTTGGATTCCTTGCAACAGCTTTTCTAAGTGGCTGCTCCTGCTGTTTTGAGGCTGCTGGAGAGCACTGATATCCCATGAGCTGCTCATCTGCTCCTCAGCCCTGCATGCTCAGCTGGGCAGCCTGGCAGTCTTGCATGAGCAGTGGGCAATGCTCTGGTCTGCTGTGTGCACACTTACCCTGACATTGTACACTGACTGCCTCCCCGGCATGCAAGCTGACACGGCAATGGCTCTGTACTCCGATGTGGATCCCCTGTACATTGCTCCTTTCAACTCTGAACCCAGACAGTTGTTCTCCTCAGCCAGCGATCTCTCTTGTAGTGATACTCATGGGGTGTCACTGCTGGCTCAGGTTCTGGTCATTGCTGGGCCTGGCCATTTCTCCCCGGGCAGTATTTTGCAAGGCTGCCAACCCTCACCTGACCCCACCCTGTGGGGTTCACCCTCTGCTCCCTCACGTGCGGAATGGATGACCATCACTGAAGCACAGCTCTGCCATGAGCTTGAGTATAAATATAGCTTACACTGGTCAAAAACATTCAAAGGCACCTCACTGTGTTTCTCATTTTTATCACACACACTTTCTTTCCTTGGCTGCCTGAGAACCTCGTGGAGCACAGCAGTTAGGCTTTAGTTAGTCCCTGTGTCTCCACACTTTCACTGAAAAGTTCCTAAGCTGGGAAGATGCTGTGGAGCAGCTCTTTCTCTCCAGACACCTAACCTGGGTCTCTTGACCTCATTAGCAGTGGAATAGAGGCCATCTATAATAGATTTTTCTTATATCTGATTGCTGACTGTGTGGAAACTCTTGCTGTAATACCTTCTCCCATTCAATTTTTAACAGATTTGGACAAAATTCCACCTAATTCAGAGATGTATCATCATTCCTTCTGAAATCCTAGAGTGTTTGAGGATAGCTTTTAATTTAGAGGGCTGCAGAGAGCATTGGCTCTCTCCTGGTTTTGAGCTTTCAGTTGGTACAGGGATCAGGGACAAAAAAAATGAGTTATGTGCTTGCTGACTGAGCATCTCTCCTATTTAGAGACAGTTCCATCTTTCTAAAGGTTTTGCTCTTGACAGAGATGCTTTACTCTGATATTTTTAATGAGTATTTATTACAATAATTGCATTTGTCAGTCCCTTGTATGTACTGGGCACTGTGGAGATCTAACATAGAGAAAGGAGACAATTGACTGAATTCCTTGTGAAAGATCAAATACTTGTAGTCTCCTACAAACAGAAAACCTCATTTGAAAGTTCTTCAGCTTTTCTTACATGGCAGCATCCATTCTGTTTTACATGGTGGCAACAAGACACTTAAAAATTTCGTGGACATAATAACCCCGTCTACCTTGGCAGCTCAGCAAGAACGGCTTTCTCTGAAATCTCCCTAATCAATTGACTTCGCCAAGTCTTTCGCTTAACAAATCCTGCAATTGCTTCCAGCATTTTCCCACAAGTGATAACAAATTAATGAGTTTGTAGTCTCCTGGTGGGTCTCTTGGCCTTTCATCGTCTTATTAGGCACACTCTGACCTGCTGGGAGAAATGTACTGCATTGATAAAGATGCTGGATGAGGTTTGTTTCATGTCCCACTTTCCTTTTGCATTCTTGGACTCATGCATGTCAAAATGTTACAACGAACATGGATAAGATTAAAAAGCTCAAAGTCCCTCAATATGGGCACATCTCACTTCATGATTAAGCCACTCCTACATGCCCTATGAAGTCAATGCATGCTATTCCAAATCTGTCTTGCATTTTAATTCCAAAGAGTGTATTCTTAAAATATATTTGGGTGCTTAATTGTACATGCAAACAAAATGTTCACAAGAGTAATTTAAGGACACAGCAAATCTAACTTTATGCCTCTGTCAAATGATCCAAAACAAAACGGTATATGAAATCATTACATTTTTAAGCAATGATATATTGAGCACACAACTGCTTTCCGAATGCTATTTTCTCTGTCATATGTTTAGAGTCACTGTCCTTAAACAACAGACTTTTCTTAGAAAGAACAGCAACAAACTGGGTTTTGTTCTTTTTCTAAACAGTTCCAGCTCCATTCCTGCCTTGTACTAGAAATAGTTTCTTTTCTAGGTATTTCAGTAAATCCCAGAAATATCTAATTGTTGCACCCCCACCACACATGAAAATGCTTACACTTCACTTTCCACACTCTTCTTTTGGCCACCAGTCATGCTGCACATATGACAGAGTTCATCTCTTCGTCCTTCAGAGAGATGCCTCAATGAATCAAAACACCAAGAAACCCCCCTACCCAAAGCCTCAGACAGAAGTTTCTTTTACAGAATTTGTGTTCAGACTGCTAATAATTTCCAGTTCACTTAATTTAGGTGCTCAACTTAACTGCTCCCCTAGAACTGGTAGGTACCTCTGGCCCTAGGCTTCCCAATATTGCCAGATATTGATTGTTGGGCTGGAGAGGTGCTCTAGGACTTGAAAGTTCTGAAACCACTTCTTCGGCATCCTTGGACAGGGATCCCACCACCAAGCCCTTGCACACCCTGGGCAGGAAAGCTCCCCACAGCTTCTCGTGGCACTGAGCCATTGCACAGCCAGGAATACAGCCACAACAGAGTGAGAAAGAAGGGCAGGCAGAAGATACCTTGGTCAGCCTAGTTGTTGAGATACCGATCTGGGAGGGGAGAGATACAAATGTCCTGGGTTGTTTCTTTCTGACAATAGTCCAATATATACACAGTAACGCAGCAACTAGCACTCTAGTTCTGGTCCTTGGTATGGATGTCGCCTGCTCAAGACAGTCTTGGATAAGATGGGAGCTATAAATCATGGTGTATGTTTGGCTTTGCATGCCAATCATACATTCACAGATTATAAACTCTGATTTTAACAGTGCTGTTCTCCAGTATTCTTCAGTCAGCAGTTAATTACTTCATTCTCCCTAAACCATTGGACTGGAGAAAATAGGGACTTGAAGCACTCTCAGGTTACAGTTGGAGGCAGAGTATTTGAGGTAAATGTCCCTATTGAGTCAACAGCTCCTATGAACCTGATCACCCTTCTTTGTTTCTGGAGGTTGGTAACACAGGTAGATCTCTGCATCTCTTGATCTCGTTATCAAAAGTTTCCTTAGTCTTTTTTTTCTTCTGAAAGGCTTATTTCTCCTGTTCTTACCCCATCAGTGATTCCTAGACCAATGCACCTTTCTTCCATCTCCTTTTTTTACCTAAAGGTGAAGGTAACTTTTGCTGGAGTGGAATTCCAGGGGATTCTCACCACTTTATCTAATCGTGAGGAGCTGGATAAATGTCATTTTAAGTCCTGGAAGATATCCTCAAACTTTTCTCACTAGTTTTGATCCCCAGCTACTCCAGTAACGCTGTCTCTTGAAAAGGACTCAACACTTGATACGTTTTACCTCCAACGACTATCATCAGTGCAATTCACAGTTTATAACTTACTTTTACACCCATCTCAAATAAGCCCTCAGTGGGGATAAAATTTATCCTCTTCCTGACAGTGCTATTGAAAATTCCTTTCTGTGCCTATAGTACCACCTCTGGCAGCCTGTGTTTCTGTTCCCAGCAGGCTGGCAAGGACATTCCTAGTACAGCACTTGGTTTCAGGTCAGCCCGTTCAGCATCTCTTCCATCACTCTTAAGGAGAACACCTGTGAGCAAATGCACATGACGCCAGTCTTTGGTGACATCATTTACATTCACTCTTGGGCAGTGACAGTGTTAGGCAATCACTGTCACATCCAGAACAATGTCTGGCACCACTGCGGAGCAGCATCAGCCCAGGCAACTTCTATGGCTGCTGGGACTTAAAAGGGGTGCAACCAGGGTAAGAAATGTCCATCAGTCCCTCCAGCAATGTACATGTCTCCATCCTGTTGCGTTTCACCATGCAGGATACTGGGTTTTGCTTCTGGCACCAGGGCAAAAGAAAACAGGTTCACCAGAAACTTCTCCTCCTTCCTCATATATGTGAAGGAGACAGGAAAGGGTGGAGCAAAAAGGGACCCCGCTGAAGGCATCAAAATGCTCTTTCTGTTGTCATGACTGCTGATGCCTGCGTGTTGTGGCAAGACAGGAAAATCATTGCAGCTCCTGGATATTTCTTTTCAGTCAGTGGCTATTCTCATGCCTTGTGCTTTTTCCGTGTTACAGGCAGCTCCATGATCTGTTTTTATGGTCTTTGGGTTTGTGAGTTGCTTTTTTCTTCTCTGCCTCCAGACTTTCTCCCTAAGATATTTCAGAGTCTCTATAAGTCGACATTATGGAAGTATTAATATTTGCCTTGAGCTTCAATATGAGCTAGGCAGCTGCCCTTTGCGCAAGAAATGTTTATTTTGTTGTCAAGGGTTAATTAGCTTTACAGTAGTCCTTCTTTGTCTCCCACTCTCACTGTCTTGGAAATTTAAGGGGTTTTTTGTTACAGATCACAGCCTGCTGTTTTACCAGCTCTGAAATTGCAAGATTGACTCAGAAACCGTAGATCAATCACAAACTATGTTAGGTCTTCATCTTCTCTTTGCACTATCAGTTTAAAAACATGCTGCTCATTTCAAGGGCAGTGCAACACTTTTCAAATATCCGTAACAGTTTCACAGACAACTATCTCTGTCTGAGTGGATAGAAAATGATTAAAAACATCAAGTTCATCAGGACCACCTATTGTCAAAAATAAAGCTGCCTACTGTCTTCTTTTTCCTTTGCAGAGATGACCTGCAGCCGTCTTTGTACTTTCCTCAGTAATCTACCATTTTCCTGGAAAACTCAGCACTGGCAATGCTTCCCTCTGCCTTGTAATTCCAGAAGTGATGGCCTCACGCAGCTTACCCATGGTGTTGTGTGCTGTCTGGCTGGCGCTCAGAGCCACTGAGTGTCCCAGAGGAGACATCTCCCTCTGGCATCTCAAGCTCTAGCTGGTCAGCATGGGGTTAGCCTGAGTCTTTGAAACTCACCACAGTTTGTTCCAGCTGGTTCTTGGCAGACTCCCTAAAAGCTATCATTTCTTCTCGCTTTTTGTGATCATTTGCTGGTCAGATTGATCGTGTGCTGCCACCTCCAGACATGCTTTTCTGGTATCAGCCTCCAGACCAGCTCTCAGGTATTAGCATTCACAATTATATCAGAGTAAGGGAAGTCAGCTTTCTCTGGTGGAGCAAGTTGGCTGATCCATGGCAGTGGATGAGACCGTGATAATGGAGATCTTCCTGGAGAAGATCCTCAGTCCCTGTGTGACTGTTGTCTGTGTCATTCCAAAGCTGCTGCCTGTCTTCCTGCATCTGAGTTTTGCTGTTAAAGATTTCCTGGTATTTCTTTGCCCTGTCCATCCGCTTTGATCCAAGGGATAGAATATCTATGTGTTTGTCCATTGACCCTAGCTTCCATCACATTTTCAGCCTGGCTGCCACAAGAAACGGAAAACCTGAGCAGATATCTGTGGATATACCAAATGTAAACCCGAAATGGATTTTCGCCAGCATATTTCTCCTACTATGAAGTGACACTCTCTATTGTATTAGGGCTGAAGCACTGCTGAAC
>NW_009218675.1:19744-37443 GCF_000690835.1 Fulmarus glacialis
AAGTAGATGTTACTGTCAGTGGAGAAATTTGAGACCATTTAGCTCATTTTGAGTTAGTAGTACATACACATTTCACAGTGCTGCATACTCTGTCACCAGCAGAGACAGGAACGGGATAACATTAGTAGGGTGGGGAGAACCAAAAAGAAGACTTAGAGCAGCCTCCCTAAGTAAGAATCAGCTTTCCTCCTGCTTGAAACATCAAAATGATGGGTCTTGAAATAGGCAGTGGCTACACTGGGTCATATGATGAAGGCTATGTCCTGGAAGTGTGCCTCTGAACAGAGTACTCTGCTAAGCGTTAAGCTCCCCACCAGCAAGGTCCTGCCATAGGCTCTGTCCTGTTCTGGATCCCACATGCCATCTGTGGCTAGTCAATGAATGACCAAGGAGGCTGACCTGATGCACATTGTCACAGAGCAGTGAAAAACCTCAGTCTTCAGCTGCATATAAGTGAGAAGCAGGTTTGCTTACCATCTAGCACAGAGTTGAGAGCCAGATGTGTGATGCTCATGTCCAGCTCAAGAGATTTACTGCATTACTGAGATAGAGAAGTCAAGGGACTTCTGAAGGAAAGAACCAAAAGCATTTTGGATTACATCAGCTCAATCAGTTGGACTTCTACACAAAACACCCACTGGAGCATCTAGTGAGAATGGTTGTATCCCTGGCTTATAACCTAAATTTCTGAATATTCACTTGCATAGCTTCATTGCTGTTCCAGGAGATGCAGCAGCAGAAAGATCTTATACAAGTGTGTGACAGGTTTACAATTCTTCTCCAAGTCCCAGCTGTTGAAGAGGTCAGAGTACTTCCAAATACAATTACATATCCAGTTCAGCTGGCAACTGCCAGCAAGGTAAATGAAAAAATCCCAAACCCCCACGTATTCTTTACTAAGCATTGTAACATGTCACCTCCTCCTGTAAATTTCTGGTGTTGCCAAGTCTCATCTGTAGGAAAAGTATAGTTGGAAAAGTACCACAGCTTCTTCTAATAAGTTATTCTTGTGTTTTTAGTGAACTCCAGTATCAGGAAGCATTTTTCAAGTGTGTCATGGAAAATTAATTTCTTGCCATATTCCTTAATTGGACTGCATTTTAATCGACCATTTAACCAATAATGCAAGACATTTATATTTTGGGATTTTCTATCTCAAAAACAACTCCTCCTCACAGATCCCACTTTTTCATAGCCATGAATCATGACATCACAGCCATTTCCATGGAAAGACACTTACCTCACAATCTTTTTGTTGCGTTATCAAACAGAAGCAGCTGGGTAATGTGGGTGAATAATCCTGTTCTGTATATTCAGCAATAGCAAAATGAATACTGAAAATTACTAGCAAACTAAATAGCTGCTTCTATAAATACTCTCTTTTCAAAAGTTCACCCTATTTTAAAAGCCATTTGTTAAACGCTATTTAGTATATATATAAAGACTGATGGATGAAGACCAAAGTCCTTGAAGCAGACAGGAAAAATACCTCATAGCTAAGAGTAAAGTAAACTTCCCTATCAGTTTGCCTTATCTGTATGATTTTTTTCCATCAGCAACAAAAAGGCATTTTGCTTTCTATCACTACCAACTGCTTGGGCATTTTGGTTTTAAAAAAAAGTGCAAACAAGTATCCTGTACCTCAGTTGCCATAGCACTTTCCACCACTGCCTTTCATTCCTCTCAATGTTGAGAGGTGACATTAAGCCCCCATTTTCTCCACAACAAATGGAGACAAGTAGACAAGTGACAAGCAGTGACTGATGAGCACAAAAATCTTTTCTGGAGAATCAAAGAACTCTGTTTAATCAGAATCAGTGGGAAAGGATGTGAGCTACAGTGGGAAAACACCTCAACAATTTCAAACCAACCTAACTGAGGCCAAATACAAAGCTGATACCAGTGAGCACAACACCTTGAAAGGAAACAAATGCCTTTCTGTACACCATGATCTGGGTTGCTTGGGTGCTAAACATGATGACCCACCATGTTGTTATGACCGATGATAGCACTGTTAACAAAAGAAGGGAGCCCAAGAGCATCAGGGCACCATGATACCACTCATTCTTAGAAAAGGTATCCTGCCCTACAAGTGGAAAACCTTTTGTGCTACTGAGACATGTCCTGTCCTTGTGCTTAGATTATGAGGTATTTTCTTCCAGGAATTAAGGCATACCATGCATATTGGATGCAAAATCCAAGCCAATGATTTGTCACTGAAGGCAAATCTGTCTGCACGTGGAGAGAAAATGTGCACCAAGTAGCACTGAAAGCTCTGGAGGAGATTTTGCATAATAGAGCTATTCCCCTTCCTTCACACTGAAACACGTGAATGGGATCTTTTTCCCCTCTTCTCTCTTGAAAATATTAGAAATCATTACCGAAGCTTGGCTATTACATTCCCTGTGCTTAAAAGCCCCTGTTTTCTTCTTCATGTGAAAAGAACGTTGAATGCATCACATTTGCCGCTGAACAAATGCACTTGCCAGTTCTCTTAAATGCCAGCACAATTGCTTTAGCAGAGTTAATAAGGGGGGTGGTAATCTGAACAGCCTTATTTTTGTCCTTAACGTTCACCCCAAAAGGAAATGTGCTTCTTACTAATAATAGTGTATGTGACAGAAAATACCAAGTACATGCAACTGTTCCCATTCACTTGCCAAAATGGATAATTCACATCAGGGCTTAAAAAAGTAAAACAAAACAAACAGAAAAACACCCCAAGTAAACAAATTAACCCTTCCCCTCCTACCAGCAATTCCTCTAAACCTGAAGCTTGAATCTAAATTATTTTGCCAGTGACCAGAGGGTGAGTTAAAGGGAAAAAGAACAGAGCTCATGTTCATATTCTCTGAGGACCACGTAAGAAACCATCCTGTCTGTCACATTTTTTTCTCCAGCCAACCGCTAAGTGCACCCTGCCAGTGTAAACCAGACCTGTGGAGGAAACAGCTTATTCACACCCAAATTTATTTCTAGCCATCCATTTTTGTAGTGCCCAATGTGCTTCTGACAGGCTCAAATATTCAACAGTCATAAATCCACTTTCCTCCTGCTTCCCCCCTGAGAAATTGTGTAACTGGGCTTGAAACCAGGGAGGTTTAACTGAAATTTATTAATAAATGTTGCAGGTTTTTGTTTGGTTTGGTTCCTGATTTCTGAAGCTAGATGTACTCACAGTCGCATTTCCAGGGTTTTCTGTAACCACAAGGAATGACGTTCTTTACACCCTCTTATTTCCAGTGGCTGAAGCTGTAGCGGGGGAAACAAAAGTGATTCAGTATCATACAACTCCAGATGAAACGGAGATGTGTTGATGCTACTGCCGTGGTAGTTCAAGCTCAGTATGCTTAAACCACAAAACCCCAGCATACAGCCTTCCAGGGTGCTGGAAGTGGATGCCACAACTAATTCAGGGAAACAAAATGGTCTGAGATAGTTGGATGACGGTATATGCCTGCATCTCATTAACAATTTGTCTCATATTAGAAACCAACCTCAGAGAAAAGTCTTCTGCTGAAAGTTTAACAGATAGCATTCCCTCTGCTATGTAACCAGGTCTTTTATTGAATCCACTTAATATCAACCAGCAGCTTAGCAGTCAAGTCCTGAAAATCCATTTTTGACAGGCCAGAACCTGAGAACAAATTCTCCCTTTCCTCCCCTCAGCATGCTCCCCAAGGTCAGGCATCCCCCGCTAACAGAGCTGATCAGCACTGAGCATCAGTGAGGTGTCTACCTACCACATGCAGGACTTTGGTATGACAGGTTCACAGCCAGGCCCAGGCTCACTTCTCAGCTCTCTGTCTGGCAGCTGGACACCGAATCCACAGCATTTCTCTCTAAGTCTCATTTCATTTGTGCAAGAGGATCCCAAAGACTGACCACAGCACAGGTCTGAAGCGTTTCTAGTCTCTGGTTCCTATATATTTATTCCCTGTAGGAACGCTGTTTTCTAGTTAAACCCTCCAGGAAGAACACGCCAAAATAAAGTAAGGATTAAAGGCTTATTAAATAAAATTCTTACCTTTGACGCATTAATCTTCAATAGTAGAAAGCATTCTCAACCAGTGGTGGGAAAAGAGCTGATCCGAATCCTTCTTCGTCTCCCTGTTTGGACAGGGTCAGTCCAGGCAGTGCTCAAGCCTTCTCTTCTCTCCAGACCACTTCAGAAACACTTGGCTGTGATTTACTAAAGACAGTTTCTTTTACAACTGTCCTTGTTCTACATCTGCCTTGCAAAGCAAGGATCTCCAGGCTCTCTTAGCTTGGCACACTTGGATATACTCTCCTACAAGGTTGGAAAGGCCACTAGCAATGATCTGTGATGGCATACTCACTTGGAGATCTCTTTGGGGCATCCCGCACCTCAGTTTGAGTATATAATGAGCAGCATAAACTGACACCATCTAGACTGGCTTAACACCTAGACAGAGGCAGCCTTGCAAACCGAGCGTTGCTATCAAAATGGCATTCATTGTCCAGGAGAGAAGTATCTCCCATCTGTCACAAATATAGACTCTTTTATTTATTCACCCTCCAGTGAGCTCCAAGCATTAGCAAAAAACAGGCTGATCTCCACAGCTGACTAGATTTGGGGGAGGTGGTGAGGATCTGGGATCTACAGAGCTAGAGATATACCTATGGGCTTCTGCGCAGCGTTAACAGCCCTTCTACCAAAAAGCATGGGGCACGAAAATCCTGCAGTGAAAAAAATGCAGTATTTCTCCTATGTGTTTGGAATGAGAAGCCAGCACAACTGACAGCTTTCTGGGTGCCTGTCTCACACCAGCCCTAGTGCATGGATGATTTCCCATGGTTGGGTAGCAATGAGGCAAGCTTATGGCCTACATAGTAGGAGAAGTGGTCCCTTTTAAAGTCATTCCTAAAAAAACAGACACAGGTAAAATCCTAAATATTAGGGCCATTCCTAGCCTTGTTAGGCTTATGGTCATCCCCAGCTCATGTATAATGCTAACTAGTCTAATAATTTTCATTATCAAGTGTAAAAATGCAGTATTCAAAGCCAGCTTCTTATTTAAGACTGAGAGTTTGAAATGGGGAATAATGCTAAGAAAAACAAAACAAAAAAACCCAACAGAGAAACAAAATTAAAGCTCTGTATGGCTTTTCTTTTTTTTTCAGTTGCTGAGGGTTTTTTAGACTCTCTTTCATCTTCTTTCCCTTTCAAAGACTAGTCTATTTTTTGCTGCATTTTGAAGACATTTGTTCAATGTAAAGTAATGGCATGGCTCCCTGCGTGGAGAACTGTCAGCAAAACCAAAGAGCTGCCATGCAAACTCGCCACATGAAAACTCGCCCCATGTCTTGGGGAGCTGTCTCAGGGAGCAGCCATTTTCTGAGAGGAACGTTTCCTCCTTTCCCAATTTCTTTCACCATCCATATTTTTATGGGAGCCCTTTTAGCACAGTACTTATTTCTGACTCATACAAATCAGCTCCAAAGCTTGGGTAATGCCAAAAATGGGCTATTCATATTCATTCACGCTCTTGTACGCATCTCTGCTCTCATAAAATGGAACATGTGTCTGATGAGCTTATTTACTTTCTAAATGTGTGGCTAGGAAGGATAGAGAGTGTGCGAGATATAATGGTAGTAGCACTGGAATAACATCAATAAGGCATCTGCAAATAGAAACTTCCCAGTTTGCCTGACCTCTGCCAAGCTCTGTGCAGTCTGGTTATAATGGTGTGTAAGAAACTCTTTGGTGTAGATTTTATTGTTATGCCCTTTAAAATACACCGACATGTGCTCCGTTGGTTAATTCCCAAAATAACGATGCTGCTGGGTACAGAGATGACTCACTCCTAAGATGCCACTTGACTGGTTGCTGTTTACTTCCACAGGGAAGAAAACGGTTAAGGTCATCACCTGTGCTGTCAGGTAGAGCCCCGGACCCGAAGGGACTCCTTGAGTACCCCCATCTGCAGCAGGCTGAGTCTGCTGTGACTCATCCTGCACACAAAACTCACAGTCAGCTCCCATACCACAGCCCCGCTGGCTAATGCAACACAGAAAGTGCTTGGGGAGCAAATCTCTCCCACTCCTGGTGCGACACACAACACCTCCCAGCACTGACAGGCTATCCCAGTGCAGCGGGGGAGAGCTCACCATGCTGGGCTGCAGCCAGGAGAGAGTCCCTTTAATAAGACCCCGTAATCAAAGGGAAGATGCTCCCCACCTAGCCGCCATATCTAAGGACCCCACACCGCAGCAGTGGCCCATCTCCTTTCTTCTGCCCTGCCTGCCCATGTGACAAGCTACAGTGCTTTGAATTGCTACAGATGCCCAAGAGGAAGGCACCTGGGAGGTGTGTCTAGCTACCTTGATCTATCAATGGAGTACCACTTCCTCTGCAGGGCACTGAATAGCTGCATGCATTAGGTTGCACCATAAAATGGCAAACTGTCTTCCCTCTGTCCCTTTTATCTGTTCACTTTTCCCTTTTTCCACTGAAGTGTCAGCATTATATAAAACTCTCGTTAGTTTCTTTTTGGGAAAAAAAAAAAAAAAAACAACAAAAACCAAGCAAATACATAAGGTTAGACAAACTTTCCCTCCTCCTGCCCTCCCTTCCCCTCCAGTTTTCCCCTCCCTTCCCAGGGACAGAGAAAAAAAAAATTTTGCGCAATCCCAGCTGAAGATTAGGAGCATAAGGGAAACCTGAACAAGGAAGAGCCTGCTTTCTCTATTGCCATGGCCTGGCAGGAAGCTGATGCCCCAGTACATTTCCCAGACAGCACAGCCTCACGTAGGAAATCAGCCATGTGGCAACTTTATCCTCATGCTTGCAGAACTTGAGGGCAGCCCAGCAGGCTGGTTGTGTCACAGGTTCTGGGAAATGGCATCAGTACCTGTCACTGTCTCTACTCTGATTTCTTTCATATCCCCCCCAAAAAGGTCTAAAAGTCTCCAGCATCCTGCTAACACACTGCAACATGATTGTTGAAGTCAGGCATTATAAAATATGCAGCACTTTTTGCCAGGGTGTTATATGTTGTACCTTCTGTCTCTTTTATGTCTCATAAACCTCTTGGTATTAATAACATTTTTTTAAATAGCCTTCAAGTTTATTTCTACATATGAGGAAAACCACTGGTATTTACCAAAGCTATGATTTCTGGTATTGCTTTTATATAAACCATCTTCTCCTTGCTTAAGCCAGTAGGGATTCCAGAACTAAAACCTCAGGAGACACTGCAGACCTCTCTTTGCGTGGTATAATATCAAAATGTGCACATGAGATAGTGGTTAACTGACCAGTTCTCAGACCTTTCTCTCAGATCTCTCTTTGGCAATAAGCAAGCATCCTAGCTAAGCCAATGTCTACCAAGATACCACAGCAGAAAATGACATCCCTCTCTTTTTCCAAAAATAAGGAACGTGATTCCAGGTTTTGCAAGTGTGTTCTTTCCCCACACTTCTGACATGGTGTCCCCTGTGTCACAGGGATACTTATATTTGTGCTAAAAGTATGGTGTAATTAGAGAGCAGGATTCTGGAATATCCTTAAGGAATTATTTTGTAAATAATTCAGTGCTATGAGTCCAGTTCAAAGGTAAAAAAGAAGAAAAGAAAGGAAAAGGGAAAAAAAACCTCAGCTCTTCAGAAGTATTTTTATGAACCTCAGGGATGAGTCATCTCTGGCAGAGGAGATTTAACAGGATACAAAGAGGGGCTGACTCCACAACAAAGCAGGGAAATCACCATTCCTTCAGTCTGATGGCTGATTTTTTTAACTAGGGCTCCCCTTACCATCACAAACACCACCCCACCCCCCGTATGTGACTGACAGACAGTCCTCTTTGGTTCCATGTGGTGCATGGCCAGCCTTGATCATAACATGGGCTGGGGCTGTGAAATAACAGTGACAGGAATCCTCTGCTACCTTGAGAAGGATCCAGAAAGGCTGTTTCCTTCCCCCTCCCCGCCCTCCCGAAAAACGCAGCTTCTCTGATAAATGCCCTCACCTTTCTTCATCAGGCATGGGAATTCAGTATCAGATAGAGCCATCTCTAATCTCTCAAGTACCTTTCAATCTGCTTGCTACTAGGGCACTAAGATTCCCCTCTATCTCTGTGGCAGATAAAATGAGCTCAAAGTTATGTTCGGAGGGGTTTAGGTCAGCTCTGTGATATATCTAGACAGAAGCCTGTAATCACTTGAGTTTTTGTACAAGTGAGAGCTGAGAACATGCTGCATTTCTTAAATCTGCTTATTAACACGATAACTAATCTAATGGATGCTTTCAGATGCTTGAAAGCTGAAGGCAGGGCAAGCGTGCATACACATCAGAACAGCTTCTACATTTTTAAGCCAATTTGCTACTTGCCTAGAATTAAAAAGAGGATGACAAGTCCAGATCTGCAAAGAGTTTAATGGGTGCTAGCAAACTCTAACTATGGCTGACAGGGCAGAGGGTGATGACGTCTTCCCTACTGCACATAGGATTTTCTGTCATGCTCTTAAATCTTTTGAGTCCAAATTTTAGATAATGTGTTACAGTCTGCCATTTTAATGTTTGCATGGAGATTTCTGTGACAGAGTCGCAAGAATCCATTCCAATTAATTTTTCAATCAACAGGTAAAAGGACAGACAAAGTGTTCCCAGCTACTCTTTCAACGCATCTAGCATTTGTAACAGCAGAAAGCGTATTCTAGGAAAAGCCCTGGTTTTGATGTGGACTCAACAAAATCTTCCAACATCTCACTCAAGACAAATTGGTAAGAGGAGTTTGCTGAATGAAAAGCAGAACAGCCTCACCTTCCTTGGTGGAAGGACCCTTTCCAAGTGTGAGTCAGGAACAGCTTTTCCGTTATTCTCAGCACTGAATGGCAGTCATCCACTTGGCTTCCCCAAAGTCCTGGCCCAGAGTCGACACTGGAGTGTTACCTGCATGACACACTCAATTCAGCAGGGAGGGAACGGGGAAGCTCCTTCCTAACACCAATACAACACACACTTTTAAGCAAACATGTAGGTTTAGTTGCTAACTCCACACCCAGAATGTGAAGGAGGGTCCTCAGAGGCCCTTAAGCCTTCTCAGTTTTAGATCAAATTGCTACTTCTGGGGATAGAAGCAGTGTCTTTCCTGCCCCAGGCACAGCTATATGGTGCCATATGAATAAACAGTAAAGCAAGGCAATAGATCAGAGAAATATAACAGTGTTCTGACTCCTCAAGTTTGGATTACTTACAAACTGCATCAATTCCTGGCAAGGCTGACCTAACTCATGATCCTGACAGCTCGATAAATTGAGTTCCAGAGAGTTGACCATGTATTGGTTTTCTGATGAAAACTTTAAAAATCAGGGGTCTTTTTGCTTTCTACAGAAGTATAGTTCTAAGGGTGTTATATAAGCATCATGAGTTCTCTTGCTCCTTTGAGCCGAATTTCCTTCCATGCTCCCACCATGCTATGCACTCAGCTTTCCTTGGTTTTGCTCTCCACCCCAAACGAAGCTGTGTTTCCATCATGTATTATTAAAGTGCATACGTTTTTTGTGAGCTACCCTGGTACCCTTCAGTAGGGAGACACAATCTAAATGTAAAATAGCATTACTGTGATAAATAAGGAGAATTCAAAACTCTGGCATCTTTACTGTATGTATGAAACACGCTTCGATGATAAAAGCTATCCTCTTTTGCATGTAAAATGCTAATACCTTGTAGTTTCTTCACTGAGATCTGGAAGTACAGGAACAAAGTCTGACTTCTAAATGACTAATGCGTGCAACTGCGCTGCAGGCCTGAGAACTTCAGTCTGCACCCACCTGAAAATGACTGACTGGCTCATAGTAAACAATATTTAATAACAAGAAGAAACACCTGAATTGGAAAACCAACCTACCCCATCAGTTGGCAGGAAGCTTATGAGGTGTTTCGTTGATTCATAGCACACAAAACGTGAGAACTGGGGGAGACAGAGGCGCAAAACCTAGAATGCTTCACTGGCATTAGCCAGGCATCTCACAGCGCCACGGGTATAATTCCCTCCTCGGGAGAGCTCTGCGGGGACTGCGTACAAGAGCCGTCAAAAGTGAGGCAGCAATGACCCCGCTCTGCGGCACTCTTTCGACTTAATAGGAACAGCTGGTCAGTGAAGTGTTTGCTAGAAATTTAACAAGGCTCAAACAGTGAGAAGCATCTGCCAATAAATCAAAAGGGAGCGCCCAGCTAAATGAGGTTTAATTTAAATTCATACCTAGGGCTGACAGATGAGAGCTTCATTGCTCTTCCGTGTTGCATTAGTGCACACAGGTCTGTGCCCACGTCAGCAGCTGCTCGGGGAAGATGTTTCTGAGTGGTAGCCTGGGGTCTCGGGTTAAGCACGCAGCGATTGTGCGAAACTGTGCATCAAATGCAAGGGGGGCTAGTGGGGAGAGGCAACAGGGAAGTCATTTCTTCCTAATGGCACATTTTCCAAGCCATTTGAACACGATGAAAGTCACTTTGGCCACAAATGTTTTCGGCTCCACTGTGCCCCGTTGCTGCCGCCAGCTTGGTTCCGCTGCTCCCTGGCAGAGCAAGCCGCCATGTCAGAAAAGGCCGTGGCTGTAGGAGTGTCCCCGCAATGGCAGCTGGGGATAGCAAGGTGAGGGAAGTCGTCTAACGTTTCTGTTTCCTTGCCTGAGGAAGCCCACACAACCTTCTGCAAAAGGCCAGCTTCCCCGGAGCCCCCAGCATATGGCGGGTGTGGGCAGAAGCTTCCGGAAGGTCACCTCACGATGGGCCAAGGGTGGCCACCACTGGCACCGGGGAGGGTCATGCGTCCCTCCCACTTCACTGGGCAGTTTTCGGCCTGGCAGCAAGGGCTAGATTTCACCTTGAGACACTCTCAGGGAAACCAGGTGCCTTCGATCTCCTGGTAGATCAGGAGAGTCATGCTGAGGAAAACATGGAGGTGTGCTGGTTGTGCCTGCGCATCGTTCTGCTCTGCCATGAGCAATGCTGACTTATTTTCACGGAAATGCTCAGTTGCACCCATTTGGCTTTGGAGAAAGGCCTCATGGCTGCTCAGGGGCACCTCCCGCGTTCGCACGGCGGCGATTTCGCCCCGGACTTCGTGCTGTAGCCGACCCCACTTTGCGCCCACCATGCCTGAAGGAGGCTGGCGTTCGATTACAGGCTGCGCTGCACAGGCTTCCTCGCATGTGTGCTGGGGGGAATTGAATTTGCTGTGTACGCGAACAACAGTAGCGTCCCCTTTGCCAGAAGGCCTCAGGGTGTGATCAATGGCAATAACCACTTTTCAGGCCCCTGGGGCAATGCAAGCAGCCAGTCAAAATTGCAGGAACAAGAATAGCAAGCGGCACGTTGCCACAAAAGATTAATAGCAGTGTGGGGGGTGGTGAGATACAAGAGCGACAGCCCAGTGCCAAGGTGGCTGCCTATGTGCCTCCATGATGCAGGGGCCTGGAGCCAGTGCAGGGCCACGCAGCCCCGGGGTGCCCTCCCTACCCTCCCATGCCTCTGCCCACAGAGGTACGTGGGCAGCCCACTGTTCCTCAAAAGACCATTTGTGCTGCCCAATTTTGCTTGCTTTTAATCTCTGACGACACACAGAGCTGCTGGGGTGTTTGCTCACAACTCACAAACCAAGATACAGGGCTGGTTGTTCCTTTGTCTGGGATGAGGAGTGACTGCAGAGGCAAAGGAGAGTGTAAAAGCGGGGAATGGAGGAAGGATGAGCTGCAAGGTGAATTTCTTTGGGCCGGGCTGCCACTGAATTCTGCATAGCTGCTCTTTGCATGGGGTTGGGGAATCAGTTTGGCTTTCTTTTTCAAGTTAAATTAGAGATATCCAAAGCATGACACATACTACAAAGCATACCAAGGGGTATTTCTCGTGCATGCACAAATCCAAATAAATGCATCTGTAAGGAAAGCTGCTCTGTAGGAATTTTGACCATCGCCTCAGTTTTACTCACTGACCCCCTAAATGGAAGAAACTTCAAGAAACATCTTGTTTGTAATGCTTTCCAGAAATTTCAGATAAGAAGAGGCTGAAAATAGTGCACAAAATGCAAGTGGAAAGAGGAAATTGGGAATAACTGACATATTACAGATATACTGGTATATTGACATTTCATTTTGCTTTTTATATATGAATACACACTTGTGTGCATGCACACACACATATGCACATATAAAATGAATTAGATTCATTCGGAAGCATTTGACAACAGCAGCTACACTTTTTACAAGTCAGAGGCAGCCATATTCCCTCCAAAAGTCATCTGGTAGGAAAATATCAAAAGCAGAATGTGCAGGCTTTTAAAGAAATGTGTAGGAGCAAAACAAGCTTATTTCTGTTTTAATCCAAACTGAATCATATGTCTTGTGTCAAAGCTATAAAAAACAAGGAAGGTAAAAGAGGTAATTCTTGTACTCCAAACTTTTTTTTAAATCTTGTGTTAAATTATTTCCTTCTCTTTACACAAAAGAAACAAAAAAGTATCAATTCCTAGCAAGGTAATTTCACATCACCATTAAGAAGAAACTAAGGAGACACATCCTCTCCTGGTGTAGTCTTGTTACAGCTCCTCAGTTTTCAAAGGAACTAGGACAGTTTCCAACAATGGAGGACATGATCCTCAGATCTTTAGTAAGTGAAAAAGCATCCTGTCTGAAACTATTTGGGAGAGGAAGTTTCTCCGGAGACAGCTAATAAAATACTTTCAATGCTCTGTAAAGGAGATCAGTTGATCCTGAGTGTAAGGCCGCTGCCGTTTACTGCCCGGCGGGAGAAGCGAGCAGCCCCTGGCCCTCTTCCCAAGCCCCAGCGGAGCAGGGTGCGGGTCAGATGAGTTGTTCGGCTGGCAGCAGCCGCCATCTGTCCCCTTGGCCACCTCTGCCATTACATAATGGAACATATCTGGTCGACTGACCAGGAGGCCCTGGGGAAGGAGAGCTCCCAGATGGCAGTCTGCTGCCACCACTGATACTTATTACACTGCTCCCTCCTCAACTCTGAGGAGCTTGGGGGAAGGACGGTGTCCAGAACTGGGCTGCATGAAGTCCTTAGGTGCCAGGAGCCTGCTTCCTCCCTCCAGTTTTCGCAGGGACCTCAGATCCTGCCAGAACATGGGCTGTACACCAGACTTCGCTCTGCAAAAGTACAGGAGCCAGGCAGTTCGGGGAAGTACAACACACTCTGCATGCACTTACTAACTGCATGGGCTCAACATGTATCATGCAATGGGGTGGGAGAAGCTCCCTGCTCTTCCCTGACACTGAAAAGATGCTTGGGGTCTGCTTAGTCAGGACAGTCAGACGCCACACAATTGAGAGTGAGATTGGGCTAAGACACAAGGAGGATAAAAGACCTAAAAATCTTTAAGCAAGCTGAAAAGCTTCCAGTAGCCTTGGAGCCATATTCAGATAAATAACCTTAGACACTGATGTACCAAAAGGATGATGTCTGGTCCGGAGAGGATTTATAGTGCGTAAATTAGGATCCTGTAGGACACATACCTTTCACTGATATTACAGACAGCTTCAGAGCACCCACAGGAGGCTGAAGGCTCCAGCAGGGAGCCACATCCATCCAAACAATAGTAGACTCCTGGCACTCCCTGCTGCCTCCTCAGTAGTTGCACTGATAAATGAGACAGGACCTGCAATCTCTCCCTCCATTGCTGCAAATCAGGGTGAATCCACTCATTTCTCTTGACACATTGTGATGAAAGATGAGAACAACTGCCAAAGAGGCAGGTAATGTCGTTTCAATGGCACCAGTGGTCTTTACCTAGCCCCCTTCCCTTCTCAGAGGAGACTGAGAGCTCTTTGCAGCATGGCTTCTGACCATGGGTCCTGGGCCATGATGGGGGCTCCTAGATACAAGATCAGAAATCAATAAAATAATAAAAAAACAACAACAGTTCTTGCAATCTTGCAAGTAAGTTCTTGCTTTCTCATCCCCCTCACTCTTGGGTTCTGCAGCAATAACAACAGCAACAGAATTGAAGAGTGAACAGAATAATACTGCGAAGTTCAGGTTATCTCTGGAAAATCTCCCCAGAACAGCCTGAAGTGGCCACATATTTTTAGAGAAAGTGGGAGGATGTCACCTTCACTCCAAGGCCAAGACTAATTGCTGGGCTGGATCCATTAACCCCATCTGAGCTGCATGGGTCTCCAAATCTCCTGCCTCTTTTGGGAACATTGAAATAATATCAAACTAATACAAAAGTTATCATCACCCCAAGCCGTGTTCATCCAGTGCTGGGAAACTATTCCTTGCCTTTGCACTAATTATGCTGGCTTCTTACACTACCAAAATAGTCTTTATTAAAGAGATTTAACCAGGTTCAGAACAAATGAAAGATCATTTGGCAGACCAGAAAACCATATAAAATCATTACCATAAGGAGGAAGACATTTCTGAGCTGCTGTCTATGTATTTATTTTCTGCATATGGAATCAGTCATTTTGTATGCTTGATAAAATCAAGGACAATTAAACTAAATTGAGCTTTAATTTCAGACTGAGGCATACATCTATGGCTGAGCATTTCTTCCTGCAATGTCTGGAATTACTAACCAGCAGCACAAAATATCAGACAAGGTGGGAACAAGTTCATTGCTCATCAAAAAGCAGATAATGATAAAGGTGTTGGAATACTTTGCATTACTCTCAGAAAAGAACAGTTCAAACAAGGTCTATATTCCAGTCCGGTATATATTTAGGATGATTAGCAGGACAATAAATGTTTCAGGAGTTGGGGAGGGATAGGACAACGTCAAGCAGAAATGACCCAGCTAATGAGGAATCCCACCATTCTGTGCAAGAGGATAAATAAGCCCCATCGAAGGCTGAGTCCTCAGTATTCGCGAACAGCAGCACTAGCTGTGCTCTCAGCTTCCTGCACACTCAGCATCACCTCTCTGAGCTGCACCACTGAAGATCTGTGGAGAAAATATCCTTTATTTGCAAACGCACAACTGCAACAATTATTTTTAGTCCCAGTCTCAAATCCAACTTTCATATCTTAAACTGAAAACATTTTTCTCTGCTTCTTATAATGTCTAATGTATCTGCCTGTTGCAGGGTCTGGCTCTTCTTCTCCGAGCAGCGGGTGCTTCCCTGCGAACTGACTGGACAATCGGTCCTCCCTACAAAGTTTGTGCAGCAGGCATAATTTCCATCCCACATTAACTCTCAGTTTGACTCCAATTCTGAAAGGTCCCTGCTCCTGCATCTTTGATGGCAGGTCCAGGCTGGTTGTTAGCCTTGCACAAAGTGCTGCTGTGCCTGGGTGATTTTGCTCTTGTTCTTTCCTCTCAAATCCTCAGATGACCTATGAGAAGAACAAAGCTTTTCCAAGCTGAGCAGATGGCTTGCAAGGGGATACTTGTTCAGGAAGGGCAGGCTGTGCTAATGACTTTTCCAAAGTTCCACTGTCCCGTTGCCAACAATGTCATTTCCAGAAAGTGAATCCTGTAGCAAGGAAAGGTGGTTTTAACAACACAGCACTATCCTTGGTCAATGTGAAAAAGTTGTAAAATCTTTATGGCCGTACAAACACTGATCAAGCTGAGTTTTCTAGAGGTTCTAGACGGCTGAAGTCCTGAAGGGGGGCCTGAAGGGAGATGATTTATATTTTCTGGAAAAGCCAAGTCAGTTGTGGCCAAAGAGTCTAAATGAATCACTTAATTAGAGACCACACAGAGTCAGAAAAGGATTTTGATTCCATCCAAACCTCCTCTTATCACAGGAAGCTACAGAGTAGGATACTACACAGCTTAGGGGAAAAAAATTAATATATCAAACTCTTTATTAAGTCCTTCTATTCCTCATTTGTGAAAAATCCATCCCACTCACTCTCTACGGCACAATGGCTGGCCTTTCAGCAAGTCGCTATTCAAATCCTCCTTATCCAGTGACAGTTGTATTACAGTAGAGGAGGTGTTAGATGTCTTACTAGAGTTTTGCAGAGCAGCTTACGCAGGGAACTGTGGGTCCTACCGTTTTCCCCTCATCTCTAATGAACACTCATGTCTAGAACAATCTCCTCTTGTTAGTGATCACTTTGAAAGAAAAATCAGCTATTAAGATGATTAAGATACAGCTGAGGTACAGTAAAACCTTCTAATGTCTATTTCCATTTACCTTTGAAATGCAGACTGCTACACAGAGGCAAGCAAATGTCCTAGTTTAACCTCTTACATGGTTATCAAAAGAAAAGGAAGAACAGTGAGAAATTCAGCAAATCAAAAGCTTTGCAAGAGGGTTCAGGGACTTCAAAACAGCCTCTTCTCACATGCAATACTTGTGTGGGAGAACAGGAGGGAGGAAACAGTCCGTTCAGTCAGTTGAGGACTTACTCCTATCGGTTTCTGACAGCTTCTTCTGATATAACAAAATTAGATTCACTTCATAGGTGTGACTTATTACCAGTTCTGTTTACAGCACAGAGAACCAAGCAAAAAACTTCCTTACCCAGAGACCAGCTTACTGTCTCAATCTGCAATAACCAAAGTTACCAACTCAAACTAAATCTCTTCACAGCATTTTTTGAAGGAGATAGGAATGCTATTTGAATGATTAGCTGCCCAAGTACATCAGAGAACAGAACATAAATAAGAATAACTTGCAAAATGAAGGTAGAACCAGACACACGGAATATGTCGAAAGGGAGTTTAATTATGCTCTGTTTTTAAAGAATGACAAAACCATGCCAGTGAAATTTATAACCCAAGTGTCACAGAAATTTGCAACTCAGTAAAGTTATCAAAAATATTAAATTATGCAGTATGCACAGATGTGGTTGAGAAATTACTCAAAGATTTGTTTAAGAAACATCAAAGCGGTTAACTTCAATCACATTTTGCCGTGGCTGATATTCTCTTTCATTTTCAGCAAGTTTAGGGAATTAACAATGGCATTGGCAAACATTTATTCAGGTAAGTTGGTCTCCGAGTTATAGCACGAAGACTTATTCCCTGGATCTCAGTTTACACATCATTCTACCCACCAGCGTTTTGGAACAAAGATCTATGTGCTGAGAAAGTTACAGCAATAGGAAACACTAGTCCTCATATCCAATCACATGGGTGTCATGAAGCTGAATCCCTGTTTATCCAGAGGAGTAGAGGAGGAACCAAGCAGAGCTAGACCAGCTCAACTGGATGTCCGTGAGGTCCCTCTAATCCTGTTTGGAATATATCACACCTAGAACTTAGTTGAATGATCTTACTTTCAACAGGACCCTTCACAGCCACCTTGTTTGTGACAGCCTTCCTTCCTTCAGGTCATCAAAGCCCTAGTCCAAAACATGGCGATAGCAGGTCTTGCCTTCGCTTCACTGTGTTTTGATTTTGGATAGTTCGTTATATCTGGAGCAACTGAATTTTCCTGAATACTGAGCAAAACAGAAACAGGCAGTCTTTGTGAGCCATCAGAAGCTTTGAGTTCCTATTTAAGGAAAGTCAGACATGGCAATGATCTAGGCATCACAGATATGAAGGAATGAGGCTGGGTTCCTATTTGGGAAATTACAGTGTTTAAAATATAAGGCTGAGAATGGAGATATTTTCAGTAAAATCATCTTCTAATTACTCCAGGCTCTATGCATTTGTGTGTCCTTCAGTCCTTATGTCCTTGGGAAAATGCAGGAGAAGATTTTGGGTTGTCATGGAGGGTAATCTTGTACTATGTCACAGGAGCATGGTTCA